>NC_091316.1:27297233-27597233 GCF_038502225.1 Cherax quadricarinatus
TATGACTGAAGAAATACTTCCTAACATCCCTTTGACTCATCTGGGTCTTCAACTTCCTATTGTGACCCCTTGTTTCTGTGTCCCCTCTCTGGAACATCCTGTCTCTGTCCACCTTGTCAATTTCATGCAGTATTTTGCATGTTGTTATCATGTCTCCCCTGACCCTCCTGTCCTCCAGTGTCGTCAGGTCGATTTCCCTTAACCTTTCTTCGTAGGACATTTCCCTTAGTTATGGAACTAACCTTGTCGGAAACCTTTGCACTTTCTCTAATTTCTTGATGTGCTTGATCAAGTGTGGGTTCCAAACAGGTGCTGCATGGAAATAAATGGTATAAAATACCGACACAATGGAAATATAAGCACAAATGCAGTATAATGTGATCCTTTATTGACAACGTTTCACCCACACAGTGGGCTTTTTCAAGTCACACACGGATCTACCTGGGGTTGGAAGGTACGAGAGTATTTATAGTCATGTTCAGGTGCTGCATACTCCAATATGGGCCTGACGTACACGGTGTACAGTGTCTTGAACGATTCCTTACTAAAGTATCGGAATCATGTTCTCAGACTTGACAGGCGACCACATGCTGCAGCAGTTATCTGGTTGATGTGTGCTTCAGGAGACGTGCTTGGTGTTATGCTCACCCCAAGACCTTTCTCCTTGAGCGAGGTTTGTAGTCTTTGGCCATCTAGCCTATACTCCATCTGCGGTCTTCTTTGCCCTTCCTCGATCTTCATGACTTTGCATTTGGCTGGGTTAAATTCGAGAAGCCAGTTGCTGGACCAAGTATCCTGCCTGTCCAGGTTTCTTTGAAGTCGTACCTAATCCTCATCTGGTTTAATTCTCCTAATTAACTTCACATCATCTGCGAACAGGGACACTTCTGAGTCTAACCCTTCCATCATATCATTCACATATACCAGAAATAGCACTGGTCCTAGGACCAACTTCTGTGGAACCCCGCTCGTCACAGGTGCCACTGTGATACCTCGTCATGTACCATGACTCGTTGTTGCCTCTCTGTCAGGTATTCTCTGATCCATTGCAGCGCCCTTCCTGTTATATGCGCCTGATCCTCTAGCTTCTTCACCAATCTCCTGTGAGGAATTGTGTCGAAGGCCTTCTGGCAGTCCAAAAAGATGCAATCAACCCACCCCTCTCTCTCGTGTCTTACTTCTTTTACTTTATCATAAAACTCCAGTAAGTTTGTGACACAGGATTTGCCTTCCATAAATCTTTGCTGGTTGGAGTTTATACCCTTGTTCCATTCCAGGTGCTCCACCACACTCATCCTGATAATCTTTTCCATTACTTTGCACACTATGCACATCAGTGACACTGGTCTATAGTTTAGTGCCTCTTTTCTGTCTCCTTTTTTAAATATGGGTACTGCATTTGCCATCTTCCATACCTCAGGTAGTTGCCCAGTTTCAAGGGATGTGTTGAAGATTGTGGTTAGCGGCACACACAGCATTTCTGCTCCCTCTCTAAGGACCCATGGGGAGATGTTTTCTGATCCCATTGCCTTTGAGGTATCAGGGTCCCTTAGCAGCTTCTTCACCACATTCTCAGTTGTGTGTATGCCATCTAACATACACTACACCTTGTTGGCATCCCCCTCTGTTCTGTCCACTCAGAGGCCTTCCTGTGTCCACTGTAAATACTTCCTTAAATCTCTTGTTTAGTTCCTCACATACCTCTTGATCACTTCTAGTGAGTTCCCCACCCTCTCTCCTCAGCCTGATCACCTGATCTTTGACTGTTGCCTTCCTCCTAATGTCGCTATACAGCAGTTTTGGGTCAGACTTGGCTTTCGATGCTATGTCGTTTTCGTATTGCAGCTGGGCTTCCCTCCTTATCTGTACATACTCATTTCTGGCTCTTTGACTAGTCACTCTATTTTCCTGGGTCCTTTGCCTCCTGTATCTTTTTCATTCTTTGTTGCACTTAGTTTTTGCCTCCCTGCACCTTCGGGTAAACCAAGGACTCGCTTTGGTCTTCCCTTTATTTCTATTGCCCCTGTGAACAAACTTTTTCTCTGCCTCCTTGCATTTTGTTGTTACATATTCCATCATTTCATTTACGGACGTTCCTGCCAATTCTCTGTCCCATTGAACCTCCTGCAGGAAGTTCCTCATACCTGTGTAGTCCCCCTTTTTATAGTTTGGCTTTTCCCGTCCAACTCCTGTTACCCTCTCTACTTGTAATTCTACTATGTATTCAAAACACAGAACCATGTGATCACTAGCTCCAAGGGGCCTCTCATATGTGACATCCTCAATGTCTGTACTGCTCAGGGTGAATACAAGGTCCAGCCTTGCTGGTTCATCCTCCCTTCTCTCTCTGGTATTGTCCTTAACATGTTGATGTATAAGGTTTTCCAGTACCACATCCATCATCTTGGCTCTCCATGTTTTGGGACCCCCGTGTGGCTCCAGGTTTTCTCAGTTGATCTCCCTGTGTTTGAAATCGCCCTTAACCAGTAACTTTGCTCTTCTCGAGTGAGCTGTTCTGGACACCTCAGCTAATGTGTCCACCACTGCTCTGTTGCTCTTTTCATATTCCTCTCTTGGCCTCCTGCAGTTCTACAGTGAGTTATATATCACTACAATGACTACCTGATGTCCCCCAGACTGAATTGTACATATTATGTAATCCCTTTCTCCAATCTCGTCCATTCCTTCCATTTCCTCAAATCCCCTTCGGTTTTTAATGAACACTGCAACCCCTCCTTCCCCTCTACTCCTATCTTTCCTCAGGATCTGATATCCTGGTGGGAAGATTGTATCTGTTATTGTCCCAGTGAGTTTCATTTCTGGGACTGCTATGATGTCTGGAGATGTCTCATTGATTCTTTCATGCCACTCCTCACATTTATTTGTTATTCCATCTGCAATCGTTTACCAAACCTTCAGCTTCTTTTCTAAAACTGTGGTCCAGGGAGAATGATGGGGTTTGGGAAGCAGGAGCTTTGGCAGGGGCCTATGGGGGGTTGCAGATGGGGTGGGGTTTGTGATGATGGGGGTGGGGGCAAAGTTCCCCTAGGGGTTGCTGTAGGTGTGGGGTTTGTGATGTAGGGGATGGGGACAGAGGGAACAGTGTGTGGGTTTTGGTTTAGATTGCTCAGTTGCATTGGGGTTGTTGTGGTTGGATTCCCTCTGTGGGTGTTACTAGAGGAGGGTGTGTTTGCTCATCCACCTGGGTTTGGGATCTCCTGCTCATCTTTGTCATTGCCTCTCGTTTCTCCTTTCGTCTTTTAACCGTTTCTTTCAGTATCATCCTTTCTTGTGTTCTGTCTCGATCGAGGTACACCCTCCAGTACTCCGGTTTGTACCTTAGTCGTGCTTTCTCCCGCAGGATCCTGTTTCGTGCTGATTCTGGCTTTGAATGGCTAGTTTTTTCCTCTTGCAAACCACCCAATTCTCTGAAAATTTGTCAGCAGTGTCAGCATACCTAGGGGCAAATGTATCTTTGCCTGATTAACCCAATTGTGTTGACCTCTTTTATTTCCTTGCTCACCTGGACTCTGATTTTTTTTCACTCTCAGCAGAACAATTAGGTGGTCTGCCTCTCCTATTTATGTATTACTGGGGAAGGTGAATGAGATTGTCAGCTCTGGGAAAACCCCTTAAAGATTTAATGAGTGTTGAAGCCTGCCTCTTGTCCATTCTTTCTGGCACAGCTAAGTAGACAGTGCCAAAAAGGAGCAACTTGTGCCATGCCTTGAAGTTTGGTGGAGTATTTAGGATAGTGGAACTATTGTTTACCTTTCGCAAGAGATCTGTGATTTTCCCAGCTGCGTGTAGATGGGCTGCTTTGGGAATATGTGGTAGCTGTTGCTTTAATTGCTTCTAAGATATTATCTGAGGAGATGTGGTCTGTTGGAGAGTGTTTATCATCTTCCATGGGAGGACATCCTGAATCAGGGCAGCTACCATGTTTGTGGAGGAAACTGTACAACTTGTCAGACACTGCAACATCATGGAATCTTGAACGTCTACATGACCCCTTCACGGCTACTACAGCTGCTACTACATGACTCACGAAATCGTAATGACACGATTGCATACAAACCATACCACGGGTGGGATTAGAACCCACGATCAGCGAGTCTCAAAACTCCAGACCAGCTAGCTGGACCAGTGGCTAACGTGACGTCTGGAGTTTTGAGACTCTCTGATCGCGGGTTCTAACCCCACCCGTGGTATAGTTTGCTTACTATTACATCTTACCCATCCCTTTGGGTATGACCTACTTCCACTGGGGAATCCCGCCTACCAGTGCCTATGCCCTCGTCTGCTACCAGTCCCAGTCCACCTGGCGGTAGTATGTAAACACCAGTCTCTTTGAGTCTGCTCCAGGATCTTAGCGACTACAATGCTCTTCACACCAACTCCAAGGCTGAGGGACTGATTACCTCATCTTTTGTATATAGTTCTACTGTCTTCAAAATATGTCCTAGAATCTGTATTGATAAAGCCACTGGATGGCGAAACGTCTACAATAAAGATACCCAGATGTTGTATACGTGTCTCAGTTTTCACCTTGTCGGTATTGTATACCATTCTTGTACAAACTGTTAGTGTTGAGGTCACGAACTTGTGAACACGATCGACACTTGCCTCTCCTGACATTGCCAGCTGTGCCATTTCCTTGCCTGCTAGCTTCCTCCTGATTAACATCCATCTAGCTGGCTAGGCTGTAGGAGTAGGTTACGACATGCTGGATGGAGCAAGGTTGTGGAGGGGGTCATCATAGTGGATGCAGGGAAGATGTATGGTTTGTGTAGAAGATAGCGAGCTTCACCGAGGTGGCCTGGTGGGGTATGAGAGGCAGGGAAAGGAAACTGGCCTCTACAGTAGGGGTTGCATGGGGAGTTGGGTGGTTGGGGTAGGGCCAGGGGCAGTTACCGTACACTTGACGGATATTGATGCATGCAGGCTTACACAATTTATAATGTTAGGTGAGGAAGGTTAACCATTTAGGAGAGCATTAATCAGAACATTAAATAGCATGGGACTGGGGACTCCTCCCTGCAGTGTACCTAGAGACATTTCTTGAGATTCGCTTCTAAAAGCTTGGTAGAGAAAAGAGGACACTCCGACAGGTCACTCTCTTGAACACTATGTGCTTAATTGTCCACTTATTGAGGAACACAGAGAAAGACAGTATAATAACCTATGTGTCATGTCAAGATATCTTATTAATGAAAATAAGATACCAGATATACTAAGCAAATTTCCTAAATTTGCTTGTAACAGATAAGTGAACTGTAGATACGTATGTAGATATAAATCCACATGTACACCTGTTAACCCTTTGGGGGCGTAGTTCCTAGGCCTTTTGTGTATCCATATGCTCCTGCGCTACCGTCCACAGGATGGATATGGGGTGTGCAATAAACTAGCCACTTCGGTGGCAAAATCTAAAATTCTATTATCCAACTGAATAAGTTACTACCAATATTTATTTTGGCTAGTTCATGTAGTATAGTGGTTCTATTTGAGATATCAAATAGAGATTTTTAAATCATGAAATATGGTAAAACTAATAGAAGTGTTTGCAGTGAGAAAGGTGGAAATACAATTTTCCACATTTTTTCCTTTCATGAGACCGTAGAGACGAGGGGGGAAAGTTGGTGACTGATTCTGTAGTTCAGTCTGTTTAGTATCATTCTTTGAAAAGTTTTACGAAGACAACTAGTTAAGGAGATCGGTCAAAATGTATCAGGCTGTTGGGGCTCAGGGAGAGGCACAATGAGACTGTTGGTCCAGAAAGTAGGAAGAACTCCCTCATTGTAACTAAGATTATATAGTGTTAACAAAGTGTTATTAGGAACTTCCAGGGGCGGTTGATCGACCTTCATTAATGCGTTTACTAATTAACTAATTCATATTTGGTGTAGAGGCAATCACTTTCATCAGAATTTTGGCTCATAAAGTTAATAAGTTTCAACATTCCTTCAGAAGTATTCTCTAGGTTTTCCCTAATATAAGATGGAAGGTTTTCATGTCTGAGTGTTTTGCACCAGTCATTTATGAAGTCATTTGCTTTTTCAAGAGGAAAGGGATGAGCAACATTACCTCTCTCTTTTCCTGGTTATTATATTTATATCTTTCCGAGTTAACTTAAAGGGGTAGACCTATTTAAACCACTAACAAATTGTTTCTGTTTTTGTTACTTAAGATCTTGATTTATATTCCTGTTAGTGAAGCTTGGAACGCTCTGAGCAGATCCAGGTTTTTACATTCACGGTACACTTTACCAGTCCTAGTTATACATTTTGTGTAGCTGTGGATCATCACAGTACTTATGATGGTATTTGTTGTTATTTTTGGTGGAAGATTTATGTTCTCTTTTTCTATCCCCTTGATCTGTAAGTAAGTTTATTCAGGTATACACAAATACAGTTACATAGATTATCATATATAGCAGCATATGTGTAGAGAACCTGGGATAACCCACAAAAGTCAGACAGACTGACTTATTTCCACAGGGATCTGTGAGAAAGTTGTCACTGATGGCAACTAAATTATCATTACAGTTGTATGTGCCAGTGGACTGGTAATTCTTATACCATTGACAGTTGTGAGTTTTGGCAAGTAATCGGACAGAAAATCATCAACTATGACAGTGATGCATCGTAAATGATACATTGCATCCAAGGCACAGTTTTAATAGGCCGCCATATATGTGAGTAGGTTCAGTAGTGCCCGCAGTTCCAACATTATTATGCTTATTTAGAAATTTCACTAGTTTATTTCCATTGGTATTTGTTATAGACCCTCCAATATTCTTATCTCTGACATTAAAGTCTCTTAAAATGAGGGTAGGTTCACTAGTGATGTGATCTGGTGAAGCATCAGGTGGAAACTGATTATCTGGAGCATAAAGATTGAATATATTGTATTGAATACTTACTTCACTTTGCAAGGCAAGAAGAGAATACAGAAAGTTCTTTCTTACATAGATCATACAACAGTTAGTTGACCTTAATTTATACTGTTCATATTCAAGCAACTTAGGTGGAGGGACTCCATCTCGTAGTTTACATTTCTGCAAAGAGATAATATCAATATTCTTGGTTGAATTAATATGATGTAAGTTGGGCAGCTGTTTTCTGATTAAGATAATATTTCATAAAAAAGGTAATCTGTCTATTTAAAATAAGATGAAAAACAGTTCAGAGCAAATAACATAGTTTGTACTTTCTTATTTTCATGACCTTTTTCTCAAAATATTTTTCAGCTTTTTCCCAGCACATTCCTAGGCAATGTTTACAACCAAGAATCATTGGCTTCTCTGCCACAAATTATTTGAAATTCAATAGAGATTGTTGCACTTGTGGGATCATCTATGTGATCGAAGGCACCATTCTGACGATCTATATTTACATAATTAGCCAGAGCCTGTTGGATATGGTTAAATTTTTTACGAAAGATTATTATGACTGGAAGAGGTCAGGTGACTCCGGCACTTTTCCGTACAGAGGTACACTCAAATAAGCTCTTTCTTCAACACCTTCCATATTAACAGATACTACGGTTACACTGGCATTCTCTGGTGTTGCCACTGGCATGGATGATTCATCATTTTTAGTAGGTGATTCCTGTGTGATTACCTCATCAAAAGTTTCTGATGGAATCTGACTGTTGGGAGTACTGATGTGGGGAAGAGTAAGATCCTTCCACATATTCAGATGTAGTCACAGGTGTGATTGGTGGCAAATCAGTGGCTCCATGTGTGCTAGCAGGGGTGGCTAGCTCCTCAACACTGGTGTAGCAGAAGGCATTCTGGTGTCACTAGAAACATTTGCACTCTCGGTCTTTCTAGAGTTGAGGTCACAGGCATGACAATCGTAAGTTGGGTGATCTCATTCTCTGTTATCTGGTTTAAATCAATGGTTGTTTTGGTTCCATTTACAGTCCTGATGTCAAACTGTAAACCTGAACTTCTGTTCCCAAAGAGCTATCTTTTCTTTAACCAGCTTATATACCTCAGTCAGTAAGCTGGCGGACTGTTGACAGACTAGAGTCTGACAGCCAGGGGTCTGTAGTGACTACGGAGGAACTATTCATAGTGTTGAGGCGCTCTGCAGCCGAGTGTTTGATTGATGAGTTGCTGTCATTCATGGCGCCATAGTTGAAGGTTAAATGATCTCTGCGATATCGGATGGAAGGCAAGTTTACTTTCATCTTTATTCTCTCAATTCTGCTGCATTGTAAAGCTCAAAATCACAAATGCAGACACACGAAAATGAGCAGGACCCAGACACAGGAGGAAAGGCAAACACACCCCACAGAATCTCCCACCAAAAGACTCCAACCGCGATATTCCCAACGCAACTGAGCAACCTATACTACAACCCACTCACTGTTCCCTCTGCCACCAACCCCCATATCACAAACCTCACCCCAACAGCTGTCCCTTATGGGCATTCTGACCCCACCCCCATCAACACAAACCCCACCTACACCACAGCCCCATATAGGCCCCCACCAAGGCTCTCGCTCCCCCAACCCCAATATTCTTGCATGACCACAATGATAGAAAAGAAACTGAAGGTTTGGTACACAAACGCGGATGGAATAACGAATAAACATGAGGAGTGGAACGAAAGAATCAGTGAAAAATCCCCAGACATCATAGCAGTCACAGAAACAAAACTCACTGAGACAATAACAGACACAATCTTCCCAACAGGATATCAGATCCTGAGTGTGGAAAATATTTTAATTTTCCGAAACTATAGTGCCTAATAGGTGTTTAATGTGTCTATATGGGTCAAAAATGTATTTGAAAATAGAGTAGAACCAAGAGTTCCCTTTGCGCATGCGCGGATGTGAGGGGGGAGAGGTGGACGCGGGCCATAGGGGGAGGCGGATTGTTTTGAATGTGGTGAGGAGGCTGAGGAAACCGGGAATGAGGAAACTGGCGTTCACGGGGGCCTAAGGATCAATATAGGCCTCAATTCATAATAGGAAGTGTCGTGACTGTCCCTAGTGAAGAGTGAGGGAACGTGATTTACGGGACCACTGTAAAGGGGTGGTAAAATTAGTGAATAATGTTCGACCGGGTGGCAGGTGCACGGCCAGGGTGTGTGTCCAGGGGACATACCCATGTGTTAATCCTCGCTCATCGGCCTCAGATCTTAATGGAGTGACCTCTAATTTGTATAATAATTATGAGACGTTAAATCGTCTTGTGAATGGTAATGTAATCAGTGATAATAACATTGAGTTAAGAGAATGCAGGATGTGAAATAAGTCGCCTTGCTCCGAGTGAACACGTTAGACCTTGTTGTTCCCGAGATGAGGAAAGTGAAGCTCATTGAGTCAAGACTTCTAAACCGGGACAAACCGACGGATACCTCGTCCTGCCGGAATGAGAACCGTGTCGGTGTAGCAGGACATCGAGATGAGATGGTGAATGGAGGAAATAAGGAGTATCAATCACCCACAGTTAAGTAACCCTTCTAGTTATAACAAACTTATGCTGGCCAGTTGTGTTATGTTGTAATTGGATAGGTTATGAGTGATCCAGCTACATCAAGTGACCACCAGAGAACAGCTGGTAAGTGGTGGGATTATGTACAAATGTTTTCCTTGATGGATGTATCCATGTGTATCCTACCCCCCCCCCCCTTCATTCAGCTAAACTAATATAATATATACAGTCCACAATTAATTAGTAGCACCGTACTTGTGGGTGCTATCCAATCCATACTGGTCTCGGATAGATATGGATAAGATTGTGAGGTCGAAGGGACCATCTGTAGTGACCAGAGGTGGTTAAGTTTTCTCACATGTCTACACGGGGTGACTACGGTAAACAATATGGTTGTCTCCCAATGAGATTACTTGTATGTATATAATGTTGAGGTACATACAGATAAGCACCCTAGAAAATTTTCCATATCTGCCCGCTGGTCCTTCGAACCGGATGCAATCAGTGAAAAAAAAAATTAATTGAATTAATTACTTAATAATTAAGTGACTGATTGAAGGAAGTGGATGTAGGGTGCACAAGTTTAATCGATCGTGTGATGGATGATAATTTGCCCAATAAATTGCTAGCACATGTGTGGCTAGGATTTATACAAGAGTAAAGTGCAAGAATTACTCTTATAAGGCGCCTACTTAAGTTGTATAATCAGTGATTAATAATTCTCTAACCATGACTGGATCTAATGGAGTTAATGTGGCTGACAAGTCCGTGAATTTTAGAGTAATGAAAGCATCATTACAGGCTATTAAAAACCATGTGACGAAGGCATTTGATTTAAGGAATCAGAACCGTGAACCCTAATGAATTAAAGTTATATTTAGATGCTTTAGAGAGTAGATTTGATTGGTACAAATTGTGGTTTAAAGACTGTGAAAGAGATCTGCTAGAGAATTGTGCAGATGGAATGGAAATGAATGTTTTAATTAATCAACATTACTAATTGGAAGAAAAACTGTCTTGTAAAAGTAAGGCTTTGAATAAATTAAAGGGTGTAAGCCAGGCAGTTGATCAACCTATTACTGCAAAGGGTGGGTTTGCCAAAACCTCCATAGTACGGTCTGGAGGAAATCAGACTAGGTCAGCAGGAATTAATTGTTCAATTGCAGACCAGTCAGCCAAACAGTTCTAAGGATATAACACATAATGACTCTGAAGTATCTGTCAAGTCGCAAAAGGGAAAAATAATCCCAGTGGTAATAATCATAGTTAAGAGTTAAATAGGCACATATCAAGTCAGGAATCAGTAATAGTGGTTCCTCACATCAAGGTAAGAGGAATAAGTACCTCAGTAAGTGTAACCCAGTTAATAAGAGGTCAGGCAAGGAAAAGAGAGACTGCCTCTTCTGCCAGGGTACTCATTTCACTAAAAATTGTAATGCCTATAATTCATGGGATATTAAAGTGGAAAGAATGAAAGAACTTGACAGATTTATCAGATGTCTAGACAATCATAATGTAAAGGATTGTCATACCAAATTGAACAGTTGCTATCAATGCAACAAGGGAAGGCACCATACAGTTATGTGCAGGGTTGTATGTGATTCTTATAATAATGGTGACAATAATGATAATGTTAATAACCCTGACACTACAGTGACTGATGTAAAGGTTGCAGCTAATGGCAATAATGATGGCCTAGCTGAGGTAGCCTTGCCGGTACTGGATGTAATAATTCAGGATAAAGGGCATAAATCCAAAACCATGCGGCGTCACTCTCCTCAACACTGGTAAGGGCCATGTAATATATGGCAAACTACCGCCTAGTAATAATGACTAGAGGAAGTAGTGAATACAGTCATGGTGTCTTACTCATAAAAGGTCAACCCAGTACAAGTATTCTTCTATCGAGAATGATGTTGAACCAGTCTAATTTGTGGGAGCTGGACAGCATAGTGATTAATATAAATGAGGAAAGTCCAAATGATTCCTTTACTCAGGAACAATACCTGAAAGATGTTAAATGTGAATCTGGACATTACTGGGTGCGACTTCCGTGGAAGCTCGACCGTCCAGAAATACCTACTAATTATAGGATGGCGTATGGACAGTTAAAGGGCCCAGCTCTGTGAACTGAGCAAGACACCAAAATTGTTGACTGCTTATAATGATATAATTAATAAACAGTTAAATAATAAATTGTTCTTACTTCAGGCGACGATAAATGCACACCTTAAGTGCACAGGTGGTCCACTGAGCGAAGTAATTGGGTAAATAATCTTATGTGGACAATTTCCGGGTGTGACGTCAACTGAAGAGGAACTAATGAGGATATGTGAAGGGGTTAATGAAATAATGCAGTAAGGTGCTGGGACTGACTTGGGATACTGAGAGAGACTCGTTATTGTTAAAGTCTCAAAATTCCAGTATGCCCAATAACTTAATCCAGGGAGCATAGGCTTATGCCCCTGAGAGAATGGAACAGTAATTAGTCCATTTTGAGGGATCAATAAATATGGATGGCCATGGAGTTGAAGTGCCTATATGCAGTAATGTACTGGGGCTGACTTGGGATACTGAGAGAGACTTGTTATTGTTAAAGTCTCATAATTCCAGTATGCCCAATAAATTAATCCAGGGAGCATAGGCTTATGCCCCTGAGAGAATGGAACACTAATTAGTCCATTTTGAGGGTTCAATAAATATGGATGGCCATGGAGTTGGTGCCTATATGCAGTAATGTGCTGGGGCTGACTTGGGATACTGAGAGAGACTTGTTATTGTTAGTCTCATAATTCCAGTATGCCCAATAAATTAATCCAGGGAGCATAGGCTTATGCCCCTGAGAGAATGGAACACTAATTAGTCCATTTTGAGGGTTCAATAAATATGGATGGCCATGGAGTTGGTGCCTATATGCAGTAATGTGCTGGGGCTGACTTGGGATACTGAGAGAGACTTGTTATTGTTAAAGTCTCATAATTCCAGTATGCCCAATAAATTAATCCAGGGAGCATAGGCTTATGCCCCTGAGAGAATGGAACACTAATAAGTCCATTTTGAGGGTTCAATAAATATGGATGGCCATGGAGTTGGTGTCTATATGCAGTAATGTGCTGGGGCTGACTTGGGATACTGAGAGAGACTTGTTATTGTAAAGTCTCATAATTCCAGTATGCCCAACAAATTAGCCCCGAGAGCATAGACTTAGTGTCGTACCTTACAATAAGAGGGAAATTGTTAATACCAGAAGCATGGAGGCTTGAGTGTGCTTTGGATGGAGCCCTACCTGAGGAGTTAACAGGTGGAAAGAATTAATGGGTGATTATGTAAATATCAATGTTGGAGTTCCCAAGCCAGGTGGCCAGTGAAGATGGGAAAAATTGTACTCCACATTATGTAAGTCGTCTAGCAACGACCTCCGCCCGGCCGCAGTGTGGAAAATATTTTAATTTTCCGAAACTATAGTGCCTAATAGGTGTTTAATGTGTCTATATGGGTCAAAAATGTATTTGAAAATAGAGTAGAACCAAGAGTTCCCTTTGCGCATGCGCGGATGTGCGGGGGGAGAGGTGGACGCGGGCCATAGGGGGAGGCGGATTGTTTTGAATGTGGTGAGGAGGCTGAGGAAACCGGGAATGAGGAAACTGGCGTTCACGGGGGCCTAAGGATCAATATAGGCCTCAATTCATAATAGGAAGTGTCGTGACTGTCCCTAGTGAAGAGTGAGGGAACGTGATTTACGGGACCACTGTAAAGGGGTGGTAAAATTAGTGAATAATGTTCGACCGGGTGGCAGGTGCACGGCCAGGGTGTGTGTCCAGGGGACATACCCGTGTGTTAATCCTCGCTCATCGGCCTCAGATCTTAATGGAGTGACCTCTAATTTGTATAATAATTATGAGACGTTAAATCGTCTTGTGAATGGTAATGTAATCAGTGATAATAACATTGAGTTAAGAGAATGCAGGATGTGAAATAAGTCGCCTTGCTCCGAGTGAACACGTTAGACCTTGTTGTTCCCGAGACGAGGAAAGTGAAGCTCATTGAGTCAAGACTTCTAAACCGGGACAAACCGACGGATACCTCGTCCTGCCGGAATGAGAACCGTGTCGGTGTAGCAGGACATCGAGATGAGATGGTGAATGGAGGAAATAAGGAGTATCAATCACCCACAGTTAAGTAACCCTTCTAGTTATAACAAACTTATGCTGGCCAGTTGTGTTATGTTGTAATTGGATAGGTTATGAGTGATCCAGCTACATCAAGTGACCACCAGAGAACAGCTGGTAAGTGGTGGGATTATGTACAAATGTTTTCCTTGATGGATGTATCCATGTGTATCCTACCCCCCCCCCCCCTTCATTCAGCTAAACTAATATAATATATACAGTCCACAATTAATTAGTAGCACCGTACTTGTGGGTGCTATCCAATCCATACTGGTCTCGGATAGATATGGATAAGATTGTGAGGTCGAAGGGACCATCTGTAGTGACCAGAGGTGGTTAAGTTTTCTCACATGTCTACACGGGGTGACTACGGTAAACAATATGGTTGTCTCCCAATGAGATTACTTGTATGTATATAATGTTGAGGTACATACAGATAAGCACCCTAGAAAATTTTCCATACTGAGGAAAGATTGAAGGAGTAGAGGGGGAGGAGGGGTTGCACTGCTCATAAAACACCGATGGGGATTTGAGGAAATGGAAGGCATGGACATGATTGGAGAAAGAGACTACATTGTAGGTATAATTCAGTCCGGAGAACATAAAGTAGTCATTGGAGTGATGTATAACCCACCACAGAACTGCAGGAGGCCAAGAGAGGAGTACGAAGAAAACAACAGGGTGATGGTGGACACACTGGCTGAGGTGGCAAGAAGAGCTCACTCGAGCAGAGCAAAGTTACTGGTAATGGGCGATTTCAACCACAGGGAGATCGACTGGGAAAACCTGGAGCCACATGGGGGTCCCGAAACATGGAGAGCCAAGATGATGGATGTGGTACTTGAAAACCTCATGCATCAACATGTCAGGGACACGACCAGAGAGAGAGGAGAGGATGAACCAGCAAGACTGGATCTTGTGTTCACCCTGAGCAGTTCAGACATTGAGGACATCACTTACGAGAGGCCCCTTGGAGCTAGCGATCACGTGGTTCTGAGTTTTGACTATATAGTAGAGTTACAAGTGGAGAAGGTAACAGGAACTGAAGGGGACAGGCCAAACTATAAAAGGGGGGACTACACAGGTATGAGAAACTTCCTGCAGGAGGTTCAGTGGGACAGAGAAATGGTAGGAAAATCAGTAAACGAAATGATGGAATATGTGGCAACAAAGTGCAAGGAGGCAGAGGAAAGTTTTGTTCCCAAGGGAAACAGAAATAATAGGAAGACCAAAACGAGTCCTTGGTTTAACCGAAGGTGTAGGGAGGCAAAAACTAAGTGCAACAGAGAATGGAAAAGGTACAGGAGGCATAGGACCCAGGAAAACAAGGAGATTAGTAGAAGAGCCAGAAACGAGTATGCACAGATTAGGAGGGAGGCCCAGCGACAGTATGAAAACGATATAGCATCGAAAGTCAAATCTGACCCGAAACTGCTGTATAGCCACATTAGGAGGAAGACAACAGTCAAGGACCAGGTGATAAGGCTGAGGAAAGAAGGTGGAGAACTCACAAGAAACGATCAAGAGGTATGTGAGGAGCTCAACACAAGATTTAAGGAAGTATTTACAGTAGAGACAGGAAGGACTCTGGGGGGACAGACCAGATGGGGACACCAGCAAGGAATACACCAACAAGTGTTGGACGACATACATACAGATGAGGAGGAGGTGAAGAAACTGCTAAGGGACATCGATACCTCAAAGGCAATGGGACCGGACAACATCTCCCCGTGGGTCCTTAGAGAGGGAGCAGATATGTTGTGCGTGCCACTTACCGCAATCTTCAACACTTCCCTGGAAACTGGGCAACTACCTGAGGTATGGAAGACGGCAAATGTAGTTCCCATTTTTAAAAAAGGAGACAGAAAAGAGGCACTAAACTATAGACCTGTGTCATTGATGTGTATAGTATGCAAAATTATGGAGAAGATTATCAGGAGGAGAGTGGTGGAGCACCTGGAACGGAACAATAGTATAAATGGCAACAAGCATGGATTCACGGAAGGCAAATCTTGTGTCACAAACCTTCTGGAGTTTTATGATAAAATAACAGAAGTAAGACACGAGAGAGAGGGGTGGGTTGATTGCATCTTCTTGGACTGCAAGAAGGCCTTTCACACAGTTCCTCACAAGAGATTAGTGCAGAAGCTAGAGCATCAGGAGCATATAACGGGAAGGGCACTGCAATGGATCATAGAATACCTGACAGGGAGGCAACAACGAGTCATGGTACGTAATGATGTATCACAGTGGGCACCTGTGACGAGCGGGGTCCCACAGGGGTCGGTCCTAGGACAAGTGCTATTTTTGGTATATGTGAACGACATGATGGAAGGGTTAGACTCAGAAGTGTCCCTGTTTGCAGATGATGTGAAGTTAATGAGGAGAATTAAATCTGATGAGGACCAGGCAGGACTTCAAAGAGACCTGGACAGACTGGACACCTGGTCCAGCAAATGGCTTCTCGAATTTAATCCTGCCAAATGCAAAGTCATGAAGATAGGGGAAGGGCACAGAAGACCACAGACAGAGTATAGGCTAGGTGGCCAAAGACTGCAAACCTCACTCAAGGAGAAAGATCTTGGGGTGAGTATAACACCGAGCATATCTCCGGAAGCACACATCAATCAGATAACTGCTGCAGCATATGGGTGCCTGGCAAACCTGAGAACAGCATTCCGATACCTTAGTAAGGAATCATTCAAGACACTGTACACCGTGTATTTCAGGCCCATACTGGAGTATGCAGCACCTGTTTGGAACCCGCACTTGATAAAGCACGTCAAGAAACTAGAGAAAGTACAAAGGTTTGCGACAAGGTTAGTTCCAGAGCTAAGGGGAATGTCCTATGAAGAAAGATTAAGGGAAATCGGCCTGACCACACTGGAAGACAGGAGGGTCAGGGGAGACATGATAACGACATATAAAATACTGCGTGGAATAGACAAGGTGGACAAAGACATGATGTTCCAGGGAGGGGACACAGAAACAAGAGGCCACAATTGGAAGTTGAAGACACAAATGAGTCAGAGAGATATTAGGAAGTATTTCTTCAGTCATAGAGTTGTAAGGCAGTGGAATAGCCTAGAAAATGACGTAGTGGAGGCAGGAACCATACACAGTTTTAAGACGAGGTTTGATAAAGCTCATGGAGCGGGGAGAGAGAGGGCCCAGTAGCAACCGGTGAAGAGGCGGGGCCAGGAGCTAGGACTCGACCCCTGCAACCACAAATAGGTGAGTACAAATAGGTGAGTACATTCAGTATCACTGCCAATATTAAAATAATTTCATACGAGGTATCAGACACTGAAAACTGATGTCGTTCAGTTATATTTTTAATATTAGGAAAGCACTAAATCCGTAGGGAGTCATATAGTGCCTGCAGAATGAAGATATTCAGATTCAATCAAAGCTAAAAGATAAGCCTTCTTCCTTGGATCCAGAACTCCTTACCAGCGCCAAAACAAAATAATGCAATATGGTAAAAAAGCACTATCATTTCGAGATTCAGAGTGGCAGAGGCATCAACACTCCCTGAAATATACCAACCTTCTTATAAGAACAATTAATACAACCCAGGAACAATAAGGCCTGTTATCCTGGGTGTAAAGGGGAGCAAGGAGCAGGACAAACACAGCTGAATGACTTTGAATCATATTTTTCTTCACCAAGTGCGATTATAAGTATTTACAGTATTTACAGTATATACAGTTGGAAATGTGTGTGTACAACACGGTAAAGCAAAGGCAAAGACACAGAATGGACAACCGTGTTCAACCAGCAGCTGGGTGAAAATGACAAGGGTGAGAATGTGAGTGGTATCCACACCACCTCCACAACTGCCAATTCCACAATATGATTGGCTGAAAATAGGTGCTGATTTGACGATGGGTCCCCGAAATCATCAAACCCTTAGCTACCTGGTTCGCTGGTTGGGAGCTAGAATTTTATGAGCGTGTTCACATGCTCGGAATAAAAGGTACATATTCTTTGCATGCAACAACAATAAACCAACCTTCTTATAAGAACAATATACCAACCTTCTTATAAGAACAATATACCAACCTTCTTATAAGAACAATATACCAACCTTCTTATAAGAACAATATACCAACCTTCTTATAAGAACAATATACCAACCTTCTTATAAAAACAATATACCAACCTTCTTATAAAAACAATATACCAACCTTCTTATAAAAACAATATACCAACCTTCTTATAAGAACAATATACCAACCTTCTTATAAGAACAATATACCAACCTTCTTATAAGAACAATATACCAACCTTCTTATAAAAACAATATACCAACCTTCTTATAAAAACAATATACCAACCTTCTTATAAGAACAATATACCAACCTTCTTATAAAAACAATATACCAACCTTCTTATAAAAACAATATACCAGCCTTCTTATAAGAACAATATACCAACCTTCTTATAAGAACAATATACCAACCTTCTTATAAAAACAATATACCAACCTTCTTATAAGAACAATATACCAACCTTCTTATAAAAACAATATACCAGCCTTCTTATAAGAACAATATACCAACCTTCTTATAAGAACAATATACCAACCTTCTTATAAAAACAATATACCAACCTTCTTATAAGAACAATATACCAACCTTCTTATAAAAACAATATACCAGCCTTCTTACAAGGACACAAGTGTTGAAATTCTGCCTGTGATGAGAGGAGACTGTCGTCTCCACCTGTCACAAGGAAACACTGGGAATAACCTATGTAGCAGTGTGCATCAGGCAGCCACGTATGCAAATACTTCCAGGAATCTTACCCAAGATACATTACACAGGTGACACAGGCGTTGAAAATTTGAAGCCGATCGGATAAAGCGTTCTCAAGCCTTAATCGAAAATTTGTGAGAAAACAGTCGGAAATGTTACGGAGAATGTTTCGAAAAATAGGAAAGTCTCTCCTCATTAAACCTTAAAAAACATAAAAATCACGAATATTTATTTTTTCCAGTTTTCTTCTCATTTACATTCTATTTAAAATCTCGCCAATCATTCAAGAAAAAATATTTGATTTTGATTTTTTATAAAATCTAATTTAATAAAATTGACAAAAATGGCAAATTTGGAGAAACAAAGCTCACAATTATTACAAAAACCTTAATGTTAAGATACAACAGTATTTAACGTTTGAATACGATCAGAAGAATCATTCACTAGTTATTATATGGCTAAAAATTTGCTCAATAAATCTGAAAAATCGAAATTTACACAGGAAGTGTAAATTTCAATTTCCATCAGTGGTAAAAGTTTGAAGCCGATCTGAATAGGAATTCTCCAGTAACTCATCTGATTCCAACAATTACACTTTTTTTTAAACTATTTCAGTAAAATTTCAAATTTGTGGCCAGTCACACTAAAATTATTGTTTATCACCTTATTATACCTGGAGACCTGGAGACCTGGAGACCTGGAGACCTGGAGACCTGGAGACCTGGAGTTACCTGGAGAGAGTTACGGGGGTCAACGCCCCCGCGGCCCGGTCTGTGACCAGGCCTCTCAATAATATTTTGAAACAAATCATAAGAAAATTTTCTTTAGATATTGAATTAAATGAAAATCACTATTTCTTGAGTAAAACTGGCAGACTTTAGTAAAATAATAATAAAAATAATAATAATAATAATAATAATAATAATAATAATAATAAGATAATTGTAAGAATGTACTACTATTATTACCACTACTAATACTAATAATAATAATATTAACAACAATAATAATTATAATACTATAATATAATAATATCATTATTTACTACAAGTACATGTACGAGGTATACAGTCCTAGCTGACATCACTGACATACTGAACATAGCTGACATCACTGACATACTGAACATAGCTGACATCACTGACATACAGAACATAGCTGACATCACTGACATACTGAACATAGCTGACATCACTGACATACTGAACATAGCTGATATCACTGACATACTGAACATAGCTGACATCACTGACATACTGAACATAGCTGACGTCACTGACATACTGAACATAGCTGACATCACTGACATACTGAACATAGCTGACATCACTGACATACTGAACATAGCTGACATCACTGACATACTGAACATAGCTGACATCACTGATATACTGAACATAGCTGACATCACTGACATACTGAACATAGCTGACGTCACTGACATACTGAACATAGCTGACATCACTGACATACTGAACATAGCTGACATCACTGACATACAGAACATAGCTGACATCACTGACATACTGAACATAGCTGACATCACTGACATACTGAACATAGCTGACATCACTGACATACAGAACATAGCTGACATCACTGACATACTGAACATAGCTGACATCACTGACATACTGAACATA
This sequence comes from Cherax quadricarinatus, assembly GCF_038502225.1. NCBI lineage: Eukaryota > Metazoa > Arthropoda > Malacostraca > Decapoda > Parastacidae > Cherax > Cherax quadricarinatus. The sequence goes on from NC_091316.1 coordinate 27,317,257, forward strand.
GCTGACGTCACTGACATACTGAACATAGCTGACATCACTGACATACAGAACATAGCTGACATCACTGACATACTGAACATAGCTGACATCACTGACATAATGAACATAGCTGACATCACTGACATACTGAACATAGCTGACGTCACTGACATACTGAACATAGCTGACATCACTGACATACTGAACATAGCTGACGTCACTGACATACTGAACATAGCTGACATCACTGACATACTGAACATAGCTGACGTCACTGACATACTGAACATAGCTGACATCACTGACATACTGAACATAGCTGACGTCACTGACATACTGAACATAGCTGACATCACTGACATACTGAACATAGCTGACATCACTGACATACAGAACATAGCTGACATCACTGACATACTGAACATAGCTGACATCACTGACATACTGAACATAGCTGACATCACTGACATACTGAACATAGCTGACGTCACTGACATACTGAACATAGCTGGCATCACTGACATACTGAACATAGCTGACGTCACTGACATACTGAACATAGCTGACATCACTGACATACTGAACATAGCTGACGTCACTGACATACTGAACATAGCTGACATCACTGACATACTGAACATAGCTGACATCACTGACATACAGAACATAGCTGACATCACTGACATACTGAACATAGCTGACATCACTGACATACTGAACATAGCTGACATCACTGACATACAGAACATAGCTGACATCACTGACATACTGAACATAGCTGACATCACTGACATACTGAACATAGCTGACATCACTGACATACTGAACATAGCTGATATCACTGACATACAGAACATAGCTGACATCACTGACATACAGAACATAGCTGACATCACTGACATACAGAACATAGCTGACATCACTGACATACTGAACATAGCTGACATAACTGACATACAGAACATAGCTGACATCACTGACATACTGAACATAGCTCACATCACTGACATACAGAACATAGCTGACATCACTGACATACTGAACATAGCTGACATCACTGACATACAGAACATAGCTGACATCACTGACATACTGAACATAGCTGACATCACTGACATACTGAACATAGCTGACATCACTGACATACTGAACATAGCTGACATCACTGACATACAGAACATAGCTGACATCACTGACATACTGAACATAGCTGACATCACTGACATACAGAACATAGCTGACATCACTGACGTACTGAACATAGCTGACATCACTGACATACTGAACATAGCTGACATCACTGACATACTGAACATAGCTGACATCACTGACATACAGAACATAGCTGACATTACTGACATACTGAACATAGCTGACATCACTGACATACAGAACATAGCTGACATCACTGACATACTGAACATAGCTGACATCACTGACATACAGAACATAGCTGACATCACTGACATACTGAACATAGCTGATATCACTGACATACAGAACATAGCTGACATCACTGACATACAGAACATAGCTGACATCACTGACATACAGAACATAGCTGACATCACTGACATACTGAACATAGCTGACATCACTGACATACAGAACATAGCTAACATCACTGACATACTGAACATAGCTGACATCACTGACATACACAACATAGCTGACATCACTGACATACTGAACATAGCTGACATCACTGACATACAGAACATAGCTGACATCACTGACATACTGAACATAGCTGACATCACTGACATACTGAACATAGCTGACATCACTGACATACAGAACATACCTGACATCACTGACATACTGAACATAGCTGACATCACTGACATACAGAACATAGCTGACATCAGTGACATACAGAACATAGCTGACATCACTGACATGCAGAACATAGCTGACATCACTGACATACAGAACATAGCTGACATCACTGACATAGAGAACATAGCTGACATCACTGACATACAGAACATAGCTGACATCACTGACTTACAGAACATAGCTGACATCACTGACATACAGAGCATAGCTGACATCACTGACATAGTGAACATAGCTGACATCACTGACATACTGAACATAGCTGACATCACTGACATACAGAACATAGCTGACATCACTGACATACTGAACATAGCTGACATCACTGACATACAGAACATAGCTGACATCACTGACATACAGAACATAGCTGACATCACTGACATACAGAACATAGCTGACATCACTGACATACAGAACATAGCTGACATCACTGACATACAGAACATAGCTGACATCACTGACATACAGAACATAGCTGACATCACTGACTTACAGAACATAGCTGACATCACTGACATGCAGAACATAGCTGACATCACTGACATACAGAACATAGGTGACATCACTGACATACAGAACATAGCTGACATCACTGACATACAGAACATAGCTGACATCACTGACATACAGAACATAGCTGACATCACTGACATACAGAACATAGCTGACATCATTGACGTGCAGAGCATAGCTGACATCACTGACATACAGAACATAGCTGACATCACTGACATACAGAACATAGCTGACATCACTGACATACAGAACATAGCTGACATCACTGACATACAGAACATAGCTGACATCACTGACATGCAGAACATAGCTGACATCACTGACATACAGAACATAGCTGACGTCACTGACATACTGAACATAGCTGACATCACTGACATACAGAACATAGCTGACATCACTGACATACAGAACATAGCTGACATCAGTGACATACAGAACATAGCTGACATCACTGACATACAGAACATAGCTGACATCACTGACATACAGAACATAGCTGACATCACTGACATACAGAACATAGCTGACATCACTGACATACAGAACATAGCTGACATCACTGACATACAGAACATAGCTGACATCACTGACATACAGAACATAGCTGACATCACTGACATACAGAACATAGCTGACATCACTGACATACAGAACATAGCTGACATCACTGACATACAGAACATAGCTGACATCACTGACATACAGAACATAGCTGACATCACTGACATACAGAACATAGCTGACATCACTGACATACAGAACATAGCTGACATCAATGACATACAGAACATAGCTGACATCAATGACATACAGAACATAGCTGACATCAATGACATACAGAACATAGCTGACATCACTGACATACTGCTATATAGAAAGCTGCTTGTTATGCTCAGCATTTCGGGCAAATTAGGTCAGTGTCCCAGGATGCGACCCACACCAGTCCACTAACACCCAGGATGCGACCCACACCAGTCCACTAACACCCAGGATGCGACCCACACCAGTCCACTAACACCCAGGATGCGACCCACGCCAGTCCACTAACACCCAGGATGCGACCCACACCAGTCCACTAACACCCAGGATGCGACCCACACCAGTCCACTAACACCCAGGATGCGACCCACACCAGTCCACTAACACCCAGGATGCGACCCACACCAGTCCACTAACACCCAGGATGCGACCCACACCAGTCCACTAACACCCAGGATGCGACCCACACCAGTCCACTAACACCCAGGATGCGACCCACACCAGTCCACTAACACCCAGGATGCGACCCACACCAGTCCACTAACACCCAGGATGCGACCCACACCAGTCCACTAACACCCAGGATGCGACCCACACCAGTCCACTAACACCCAGAATGCGACCCACACCAGTCCACTAACACCCAGGATGCGACCCACACCAGTCCACTAACACCCAGGATGCGACCCACACCAGTCCACTAACACCCAGGATGCGACCCACACCAGTCCACTAACACCCAGGATGCGACCCACACCAGTCCACTAACACCGAGGATGCGACCCACACCAGTCCACTAACACCCAGGATGCGACCCACACCAGTCCACTAACACCCAGGATGCGACCCACGCCAGTCCACTAACACCAAGGATGCGACCCACACCAGTCCACTAACACCCAGGATGCTACCTACACCAGTCCACTAACTCCCAGGATGCGACCCACACCAGTCCACTAACACCCAGGATGCGACCCACACCAGTCCACTAACACCCAGGATGCGACCCACACCAGTCCACTAACACCCAGGATGCGACCCACACCAGTCCACTAACACCCAGGATGCGACCCACACCAGTCCACTAACACCCAGGATGCGACCCAAACCAGTCCACTAACACCCAGGATGCGACCCACACCAGTCCACTAACACCCAGGATGCGACCCACACCAGTCAACTAACACCCAGGATGCGACCCACACCAGTCCACTAACACCCAGGATGCGACCCACACCAGTCCACTAACACCCAGGATGCGACCCACACCAGTCCACTAACACCCAGGATGCGACCCACACCAGTCCACTAACACCCAGGATGTGACCCACACCAGTCCACTAACACCCAGGATGCGACCCACACCAGTCCACTAACACCCAGGATGCGACCCACACCAGTCCACTAACACCCAGGATGTGACCCACACCAGTCCACTAACACCCAGGATGTGACCCACACCAGTCCACTAACACCCAGGTACCCATTTTACTGATGGGGAACATAGACAACAGGTGGCAAGAAACACGCCCAACGTTTCTACTCTGGCTGGGAATCGAACCCAGGCCCTCGCCGTGTAAAGCGAGAGCTTTAGCCACCAGAGCCCTAATAATAATCATGGTGTTTATTTCTACAGAGTATGTAATACAACAGATACTGATATAGTTAATATCCCTCTCATACATAATATTAAACCTCAGGTCACAATAGTATCCAATAAGATTTGTTTATATTTTTTATTATTATTATTATTAACACATCGGCCGTCTCCCACCAACGCAAAGTGGCCCGAGAAAGAAAAAAACTTTCATCATCACTCACTCCATCACTGTCTTGCCAAAGGCGTGCCTACACTACATTTATAAAACTGCAACATTTACACCCCTTCTTCAAAGTGTAGACACTGTACTTCCCATCTCCAGGACTCAAGTCCGGCCTGCCGGTTTCCTTGAACCCCTTCATAAATTTTACCTTGCTCACACTCCAACAGCACGTCAAGTCCTAAAAACTATTTGTCTCCACTTACTCCTATCTAACATGCTCAAGCATACCTGCTGGAAGTCCAAGCCCCTCGCACACCAAACCTCCTTTACCCCTTCCCTCCAACCTTTCCTAGTCAACCCCTGCCCCGCCTTCCCTCCACTACAGATTTATGCAGTCTCGAAGTCATTCTATTTCGTTCCACCCTCTCTACATGTCCGAACCACCTCAATAATCCCTTCCCATTCCTCTGGATAATAGTTTTGGTAATCCCATGCCTCCTCCTAATTTCCAAACTAAGACTTCTCTCCATTATATTCACACCACACATTGCCCTCAGACATGACATCTCCACTGCCTCCAGCCTTCTCTTCGTTACAACATTAACCACCCATGCTTCACACCCATGCAAGAGCATTGTTATAACTATACTCTCATACAATTCCTTCTTTGCTTACATGGACAGAGTTCTTTGTCTCCACAGACTCCTCAGTGCACCACTCACCTTTTTCCCCTCATCAATTCTATGATTCACCTCATCTTTCATAGACCCATCTGCTGACACGTCTCTCCCTCGAACCTGAAATTTTACTGTAAAAGTTCACTGGAATCACTGGAATCAGATCAAATATTGAAGAATGGCTTTTCTGATTGGCATCAAACTTTTACAATGGTTGACTTTATTAAAACTGTCACTCACGACGAGCTGCGTAAATTACAATTTTCCAGGTTTTATTAAGTAAATTGTTTCTTGTGTAATAACTAGAGAATGTCTCTTCTGATCGGTGATTCTTATTGGAAGAATTTTTGAAAAGAAAAAAAAATATGAGTTGTTTGGGTGCCAGTTTGCCAATTTTATCAATATGGATTTTTTTAATAAATCAAAATAATTTTTTTTCTTACGGGATTATAGAGAAATTTAAATAAAACGTAAATGAAAAAAGTAAACTAGACAACAAATAAAATGCTGGCGCATTTTTATGTTAAATTGATTTTCACTATATTATTTTGCATTGATGGTGACGACGGGCTCTTGATTGTGGCGAGGGGATCTTGATTGTGGCGAGGGGATCTTGATTGTGGCGAGAGGCTCTTGATTGTGGCGAGAGGCTCTTGTTGGTGGCGAGGGACTCTTGATGGTGGCGAGAGGCTCTTGATGGTGGCGAGGGACTCTTGATGGTGGCGAGAGACTCTTGAGTGTGGCGAGGGGCTCTTGATTGTGGCGAGGGGCTCTTGATTGTGGCGAGAGGCTCTTTAGTGTGGAGAGGGGCTCTTGATTGAAGCGAGGGGGATCTTGATTGTGGCGAGAGGCTCTTGATTTTGGCGAGGGGCTCTTGATGGTGGCGAGGAACTTTTGATGGTGACGAGGGGCTCTTGATGGTGACGAGGGGCCCTTGACGGTGGCGAGGGGCACTTGAGGGTGGCGAGGGAATCTTGATGCTGCGAGGGGCTCATGATGGTGGCGATGGGCTCTTGATGGTGGAGAGGGGCTCTTGATGGTGGAGAGGGGATCTTGATGTTGGCGAGGGGATCTTGATGATATCGAGAACTCTTGATATTGGCTAGGGGATCTTGATGTTGGCGATTGACTCTTGATGTGGCGAGAGTTCTAGATGCTGGTGAGGGGTTCTTGATGTTGGCAAGGGACTCTTGATGGTGGTGAGGGGTTCTTAATGGTGGCGAGGGACTCTTGATGGTGGCGAGGGGGTTCTTGATGGTGGCGAGGGGGCTCTTGATGGTGGGGAGGGGCTCTTGATGGTGGTGAGGAGCTCTTGATGGTGGCGAGGGACTCTTGATGGTGGCGATGGGCTCTTGATGGTGGTGAGGAGCTCTTGATGGTGGCGAGGGACTCTTGACGGTGGCGAGAGACTCTTGATGGTGGCGAGAGACTCTTGATGGAGGCGAGGGACTCTTGATCGTGGCGAGGGGCTCTTGATGGTGGCGAGGGACTCTTGATGGCGGCGAGGGACTCTTGATGGTGGCGAGGGTCTCTTGATGGTGGCGAGTTGCTCTTGATAGTGGCAAGGGACTCTTGATGGTGACGAGGGGCTCTTGATGGTGGCGAGGGACTCTTGGTGGTGGCGAGGGACTCTTGATGTGGCGAGGTGATCTTAATGGTGGCAAGGGGCTCTTGATGGTGACGAGGGGCTCTTGATGGTGGCAAGGGTCTCTTGATGGTGGCGAGTTGCTCTTGATGGTGGCGAGGGACTCTTGATGGTGACGAAAGGTTCTTGATGGTGGCAAGGGTCTCTTGATGGTGGCGAGGGACTCTTGATGGTGGCGAGGGTCTCTTGATGGTGGCGAGTTGCTCTTGATGGTGGCAAGGGACTCTTGATGGTGACGAGGGGCTCTTGATGGTGGCGAGGAACTCTTTGTGGTGGCGAAGGACTCTTGATGTGGCGAGGTGATTTTGATGGTGGCGAGGGGCTCTTGATGGTGACGAGGGGCTCTTGATGGTGGCAAGGGTCTCTTGATGGTGGCGAGTTGCTCTTGATGGTGGCGAGGGACTCTTGATGGTGACGATGGGCTCTTGATGGTGGCAAGGGTCTCTTGATGGTGGAGAGTTGCTCTTGATGGTGGCGAGGGACTCTTGATGGTGACGAGGGGCTCTTGATGGTGGCGAGGGACTCTTGGTGGTGGCGAGGTGATCGTGATGGTGGCAAGGGGCTCTTGATGGTGACGAGGGACTCTTGATGGTAACGAGGGGCTATTGGTGGTGGCGAGGGACTCTTGATGTGGCGAGGGACTCTTGATGGTGGCGAGGTGATCTTGATGGTGGCGAGGGGCTCTTGGTGGTGGCGAGGGACTCTTTATGGTGACGAGGGGGTCTTGATGGTGGCAAGAGGATCTGAATAGTGGCGAGGGGCTCTTGATGGTGGCGACGAGCTCTTGATGGTGGCGAGGGGCTCTTGATGGTGGCGAGGGGCTCTTAATGGTGGCGAGGGGCTCTTGATGGTGTCGAGGGGCTCTTGATGTAGCGAGTGGATCTTGATGCTGCGAGTGGATCTTGATGCTGCGAGTGGATCTTGCTTGTAACATATTTGAATGTCTCACATTCCTCAGGCGCTATTTAACGTATGGGTTTAGCGTTTTTTCATCAGATTAAAAAATATCAATTGTGAATGACATCATTCTTCAATGGTTTAGATTTCAATGATTCGTGTTGTGTAGCAGCAAATTATGTTGAACTCTGAGTAATAACAGGAAAATGCATCTTCTGGTCGGCTTTAAACTTTAAACTTTAAACTTTGTTGATGTGTTTTCCTCAAGGCAAACAATCTCTCGATGTTAGGTTTTGTAAGTTATCAAATGTTAGTTTTATGAATTATATTGGTTCGTGTGACAATTTGTGAATGGTTTCTGATCATAACTAAGTCACAGTGTTGGACTTAATTTGGTTATCCAAAGTGATGTCAACTAATTGTACTTTTATGTACCTATAACATTTGTGTGCCCTTAAGACCATTGTTAAAAATATGTGTTATGTACAGTAAGCTTAAACAAACCTTACTTAGTTGACGTACTAACTTTCTGAAATAAACCTTAGTTAACGTACTAACTTTCTTAAAATCTGGTCAATCTTATTGAGAGAAAAGTTTGGACTGACTTTTGCCTATTACACAAATTACCTGCACATAGGAGAAAAGGAGCTTATCACGACGTTTCGGTCCGACCATTTATAGTCACAGTGTGACTTTGTAAATGTTCTAAGTCGGACCGAAACGTCGTCGTTAGCTCCTCTCTCCTATGTGCTGGTTATTTGTGTATTCTTCCAGTCACAATATTGTGCCTTTTTGTTATTTTTGCCTATTAAGGTTCCAATTTGATTTTTTTTTTTTTGGAAGAAATTGGAAAAACTGAATTACTGCTTTTCGTGTGATAATTTCTGAGTGTCGCAGCTAATTACTTTGAATCCTTTCATGATGATAACTTGGTAATTCAGACTTAATCTACTTGTGTATTTTAGGGCACGACAATTCCTCTGTAGTATTTATTATTATTATTATTATTATTATTATTACTATTATTATTATTATTATTACTATTATTATTATTATTATTACTATTATTATTATTATTATTATTATTATTATTATTATTATTATTATTATTATTATTATTATTATTAATATTATTATTTGGACATTATGTTGTACAAAAGAAATACAGTGGTTGAGTGTACATGCCAAAAGCCCCTTGTATGCAGAGCATTATGGGCAGGCTTAAAATTAATTGAAGATTAACAAAGCAATGATATATTCAGTGGTAAAAATACAGTAAACAAATTACAACATGAAGTACAAATGAGTATTTCAAATAAGAGGCTTTATAGTTGTACAAATATGTAGCATATTTGATGAGTTACTGAGCATTCAATTACAAAAAAAAACATAGTTTGATAGGGTCACAGGTTATACATTTATGAAATACACTTAATCAGTATTTATTTAGTTGTGGGTAAGTATAGTGTTCATGTTGGTCTATAAGTTTCAATACTGGAGATATTTTGTTCCCACTTGGGGAGTTACTGCTTAATCTATCACGACCCTGGCTAGCGGTTACCAAGCTAGAGTTGGAGTAAGTTGAAGACAGTCATCATGAGAGTTGGGTCAGCTAAGACATGCGAAGAGGGTAAATTGAGCGGGACTCGTGTGGTTCCTTGACTAGCCTCGCTTTTTCTTTTTAGGATGTACACTTACGTTTGATGAAGAATCAGTAAATTAAATCTGAGTTGCAGTGACATTGAAGATGGGAGATACAGAAAATTTAGAGCAGGAAGATGTGGAAAGATCTGGAGTCGGGAGCAAATTTGACAGCCAGGCATTGCACATAACAGGCTTAGCTCGTGTTGCTGAGCCACAAGTTTAATTGAATTTAGAGAGCTTGATGGGACTTATCTACCATCTTCCCAGGAAAAATAATAAGACAATACCGTGAATGAAACAAAACACAAATAACCTATGTTCTGCTCCGAAGTGAACCATTAACTAGTAACACACAGGCAAGAAGATAAGGGAGCCAGGGAGAGGGGGAAGGGGACGAGAGTAGCATAATAAAAGGAGGTGACAGTAGTAGTGGTGGTAGTGGTAGCAACAGAAAAAGTAGTGCAACAGTGGTAGAGGTGGCAATAATAAGGGAGTAGTGGAGGTGAAAAAAGTCAGAGGTTGGAAGCTTATCGAAGAGATAGTAGTAGTAGTAGTAGTAGTAGTAGTAGTAGTAGTAGTAGTAGTAGTAGTAGTAGTAGTAGTAGTAGTAGTAGTAGTAGCAGTAGTACCAGAAGTAATAAATGAGGTAGTCTAAAAACAAGAGAAAAGAAGAACACTGCAGGAGAGCTAATGATCCATGAGGGTAGGATCAAATTCCGAAGGGACGAAACCCCATAGAACAGAACCCACCTAGGCAGACAGAGCCCACCTAGGCAGACAGAACCCACCTAGGCAGACAGAACCCACCTAGGCAGACAGAACCCACCTAAGGAGACAGGACCCACCTAGGCAGACAGAACCCACCTAGGCAGACAGAACCCACCTAAGGAGACAGGACCCACCTAGGCAGACAGAACCCACCTAGGCAGACAGAACCCACCTAGGCAGACAGAACCCACCTAAGGAGACAGGACCCACCTAGGCAGACAGAACCCACCTAGACAGACAGAACCCACCTAGGCAGACAGAAGCCACCTAGGCAGACAGAACCCACCTAGGCAGACAGAACCCACTTAGGCAGACAGAACCCATCTAGGCAGACAGAACCCACCTAGGCAGACAGAACCCACCTAAGGAGACAGGACCCACCTAAGCAGACAGAATCCACCTAGGCAGACAGAACCCACCTAAACAGACAGAACCCACCTAAGCAGACAGAACACACCTAGGTAGACAGAACCCACCTAGGCAGGCAGAACCCACCTAGGCAGACAGAACCCACCTGGGCACCTACACAGTTAAGACGAAGTTGAGATGTGCTAGCATCAGTCTCATGTTCCTTACTGTACTTGCACACTTTCCACACTGAGGATCGGAAGTGTAAATCTATGACCGTGTTAATTTTTCTGGCATTGGAAACAGCAGAAAGTTACTAACAAAAGCCTTAATCTTAACACAAGGTACTCAGCTTGAATTTAGTCAGAGTTGATCGCTTTAATGAGGATTTGACAAACTAAGGAAATTCTCTTCCGTACACCTTCAACAAACTTGGTTATGAAATGCATTCCAGGGACTTTCTGATCCTTAAGTTTTGTTAGAAATTATGTGCATGCGGTTCACAGGCAGTAACCTGAATTCTTACATGCATATAATTTGGGCCAAGTATAACTAAGATATTACTCAGCTAGATGGGACTTCATAAAGAAGGTTACAATACTATCTCCCTCGGTGCCCACTCACTACAAACCTCCTCTTCAAGGGACGCTCCTTGGCGTGGTGAAGAGGCTCTTGGTTTCCTTTCTCAGACCGAACCTAATTACCCCCCAATCCCCCCTTCCCTATCCAATTCTCCCCATCCTCCCCTTTTTCTTTTCTGCCTCCTCCTCCCCACCCCTCCCTTTTGTCCTTCCTTTTTTGGAACTTTGGGATTTTTCCCACAGGCGTGCTAGTTCCTAGGTAGGGGAAAGGGTACCAGGGTCCATCCCATTCCGTTGAGGTTCTTGGCGGTGGCGTAGTTTGCCATGGAATCTGGATTGCCTGTGGATGTCCCGATCCCTCTCCGGTATCCAGGAGGGTGGCTTTGGGTGTCTTTCGGGCGACGGGTGTATCTCTGGAAGCCACCTTTCGGATTCCAGGGGTGGTGGCCGAAGGAGGTATGCTTTGTGGTGGATATCCGGCCACCCTCTCTTTTGTCCACCGAGGTAGCTCAGCAGATGTGAGGTTGCTATCCCGGATTGCTGGTTTACTGGCATGAAGGGTAGGGTATGGCACGGGTTCCATGCTGCATCTGCGCTACTTGTGGTGCTGAGGTCCTCTTGGGCGCGGAGGGAGATTTTTGGCCCTTTCATTCCTCCTAGGAACTATCCCTCCCCGGTGCCCCCCTTTTTTCTTTTTTTTATTTTTATTTTCTTTTCTTCTTTCTTGTTTTTTCTTAAAAACAAAAAGAAAGAAGTAACCTAACCATGGAGCACCTGATCCATGACCCCACTACCCCTGGGCCCCTTATTGTTACCGCACCCCGTTCTGACCTCGCCTCGTCTTTTGGCCACTCCTCGGACATTCCTAAGGCCCCTGTACCTCTTGCTGGTGCTGTTTCGTCACCCGCTTCAGGTGCCGGGGTTTCGACTGACTCCTTCGATTTGTCTGACCTCCGCTCTCCTTTGACTATGCTCCGGCCTCTCCCTCTATGGTGCGACGGTTTTCGAATCTCCAGCCCGTCCCACGTCGGACCGACTCTGGTCCCACTTCTAAAAGCCAACGACAATCTCCTGATAATGTTACTTTGTTGCCTTCCCATTCTACTTGGAAAAGACCGACACGTCATGCACTCCCTCTCCACACTCAGTTTCGGACCATACAATGGACTAAATTCTTTACTTTAAGACCGACTTCTTCTACTGCCTATCTTTCCAACCATAGTATTGGCAAAGCGCTCCTATGCCACGTTGGTAGAGATATTTCCTTTCATGCTCTTAAGAGTGGTACATGCATCATCACAGTCCAGAATTCTACCCAAGCTCATGATCTTTCTCTTCTTTCACATATCGATACTATTTCTATCACTATCGAAAAACATCATTCCCTCAATTCTTGTAGTGGTACTGTTATTCTGCCCCATACCATAGTCCAACAGAATTTCCAGACATGTGGCAATGACATTCTCGAACAGCTGGAACTCCAAGATCTCCCAATTCTCAAGGTAGACAATTATGTTCTTCCTGCCCGCAGGCAATGTGGTTCATTTAACTTTTGACAGCTGTGAACTCCCATCCTCTGTTTATGTAGCAGGACATAGGTTACAAGTTTGGAAGGTGATCCTTACACCGCAACAGTGTAGGAATTGCTGGCGATTTGGCCACCCAACAAAATATTGCAGATCTATAGCCGAATGCCCAGTCTGTGGAGCCGATGACCATTCTAATACATCTTGCAGTCGACCTCCCTCTTGCCTTAATTGTCATGAGGCTCACCCTTCGTACTCGCCGTTGCCAGGTCTACTTAAATGAGCGGGAAATTCGTTGCCTCAGAGAGGCAGAAGGTCTCCCTTATGCTATGGCTGTTTCTCATCTCCGCCTCCAAGGGAGACTACCCCGTGTTTCTTATTCTCATGTTTCAAAACGTCCCCCCACTTCTAGGGTCCCATCTTCTGCAGCCTCCTCTGTGGTTGCCAGTTCCATAGTCATTCCTGTATCTAATTCTTTTACTGTCCTGGGCTCAGACGTCCCTACTTCAACACCTCAGTCTGTCTTCACTTCTTCGTGTTCTCCCTCACAAACCCCGGTATCGACAAGACCTCGTATGACACCTCCTCCCAACATAAGGACATAAGAAAGGAGGATCACTGCAGGAGGCCTGTTGGCCCATACTAGGCAGGTCCTTTACAATTTATCCCACTAACAAAACATTTGACCAACCCAATTTTCAATGCCACCCAAGAAATAAGCTCTGATGTGCAAGTCCCTCTCAAATCCAACCCCTCCCACTCATGTACTTATCCAACCTAAATTTGAAACTACCCAAAGTCCCAGCCTCAATAACCCAACTAGGTAGACTGTTCCACTCATCAACTACCCTATTTCCAAACCAATACTTTCCTATGTCCTTTGTAAATCTAAACTTATCTAATTTAAATCCATTACTGCGGGTTCTCTCTTGGAGAGATATCCTCAAGACCTTGTTAATATCCCCTTTATTAATACCTATCTTCCACTTATACACTTCGATCAGGTCTCCCCTCATTCTTCGTCTAACAAGTGAACGTAACTTAAGAGTCTTCAATCTTTCTTCATAAGGAAGATTTCTAATGCTATGTATTAATTTAGTCATCCTACGTTGAATGTTTTCTAACGAATTTATGTCCATTCTGTAATATGGAGACCAGAACTGAGCTGCATAATCTAGGTGAGGCCTTACTAATGATGTATAAAGCTGCACTATGACCTCTGGACTTCTGTTGCTTACACTTCTTGATATAAATCCCAGTAATCTATTTGCCTTATTACGTACGCTTAGGCATTGCTGTCTTGGTTTAAGGTTGCTGCTCACCATAACCCGCAAGTCCTTTTCGCAATCTGTATGGCTAAGTTCTACATCATTTAACTTACAAGTACTAGGGTTATGGGCACTCCCAAGCTTCAGAACCTTGCATTTATCTACACTGAACTGCATCTGCCACTTTTCTGACCAAGAGTAGAGTTTGTTTAAATCCTCCTGAAGTTCCATAACATCTACGTTTGAATCAATTGTCCTACCTATCTTTGTGTCATCGGCGAATTTGCTCATATCACTAGTAACACCCTCATCAAGATCATTGATATATATTATAAACAACAACGGGCTCAAGACTGATCCCTGTGGAACGCCACTTGTTACAGATCCCCACTCGGATTTAACCCCATTTATGGACACTCTCTGCTTCCTGTCTGTGAGCCATGACTCGATCCACGAGAGCACTTTTCCCCCAATGCCATGAGCTGCCACTTTCTTTAACAGTCTATGGTGCGGAACTGTATCAAAAGCCTTACTAAAATCTAAGTAAATAATATCAAATTTTTTATCGTGGTCAACAGCCTCAAAAGCTTTACTGAAGAAAGTTAATAAATTAGTTAGACAAGACCGGCCTCTTGTGAATCCATGCTGAGTATCATTAATCAAGCTATGCTTATCGAGATGGCTTCTTATAATTTGAGCTATAATTGACTCTAGTAATTTGCCTACAAATGAGGTCAGGCTTATTGGGCGGTAATTTGACGGTAACGACTTGTCCCATGCTTTAAAAATAGGAATTACATTAGCCATCTTCCACATATCAGACACTACACCTGTTTGAAGAGATAAATTAAAAATATTAGTTAATGGTTCACAGAGTTCCATTTTGCATTCCTTAAGAACCCTTGAAAAAAACCTCATCAGGACCCGGCGACTTATTTTGCTTCAGTCTGTCTATCTGCTTCACAACCATTTCACTAGTGACTGTGATGTTACATAATTTATCTTCTAGCCCACTATAAAAATTAATTACTGGAATATTGTTAGTGTCTTCCTGTGTAAAAACCGAGAGAAAATAATTATTTAAAATCGAGCACATTTCATTCTCTTTGTCAGTAAGATGCCCATAGTTATTTTTAAGGGGACCTATCTTATCTCTAACTTTTGTTCTATAGACCTGGAAAAACTTTTTGGGTTAGCTTTAGAATCCCTAGCAACTTTAATTTCATAGTCCCTTTTAGCTTTTCTTATCCCCTTTTTAATGTCCCTCTTAATGTCAATATACTGATTCATAAGATGACCCTCACCTCTTTTGATACGCCTATAAATTCCTTTTTTATGCCCTAGTAGATATTTCAGCCTATTATTCATCCATTTTGGGTCATTTCTATTTGATCTAATTTCTTTATACGGGATAAACGTTCTTTGAGCAGCATATATAGTGTTCAGAAAACTGTCATATTGATAGCTCTCTTCGTTACCCCAGTCAACAGATGATAAGTGTTCTCTAAGCCCATCGTAATCTGCTAAGCGAAAATCTGGGACTGTTACTGAGTTATCGCTACTAACGTACTTCCATTCAATGCTAAATGTAATTGATTTGTGGTCGCTAGCACCCAGTTCCTCTGAAATTTCTAAATTATTAACAAGGGATTCATTGTTTGCCAGAACTAAGTCAAGCAGGTTATTTCCCCTTGTAGGTTCTGTCACAAACTGCTTCAAAAAACAATCCTGAACTACTTCTAAGAAGTCGTATGATTCTAAATTCCCAGTCAAGAAATTCCAATCAATATGACTAAAGTTAAAGTCTCCTAAAATTACTACATTATCGTGCCTTGTGGCCCTAACAATTTCCTCCCATAGTAGTCTCCCCTGGTCCATATCTAAGTTTGGGGGACGGTATATCACTCCTAAAATCAGTTTTTCATGTCCCTCTGAAAATTCTATCCAAACAGACTCTGTATGTGTTACTTCAGACTTAATACCCGGTTTTATGCAACAGTTCAAGCGATCTCGGACATACAATGCCACCCCACCCCCCTTCCCGATACTTCTATCTACTTGGAGCAATTTAAAACCCTGAATGTGACATTCCGCAGGCATGTCCCGACTTTTTGAATTAAACCACGTCTCAGTTAAGGCAAATACATCAATATTGCCTGCACTAACAACTAAAATCAACTCGTCCATCTTATTCCTAGCACTACGGCTATTAGCGTAATAAACATTGAAAGACTCTCCTTTCTCTTTACCCTTCCTGCTCATTTCTGTTTTTCTACTAAACCTATTACTGTCCTTATCACCCAGTGTCACTGGCTTATCAATATCTACCTCGTTCTTCTTATTACTAGTTCCCCTAGAACTTGTAATATTACTACACTGGGACTTCACTGTTTTCCTGCCAAAACCCATACCACTAACTATTCCTAGTTTAAAGTCCTAACAGCTCACTCCACTGCAGTTGCCAGTGCCCCCACCTCAGACCTAGATAAGTGAACCCCATCCCTGGCATACATGTCATTTCTGCCATAGAAGAGGTCCCAGTTGTCAATGAATATTACCGCATTTTCCTTACAGTATTTGTCCAGCCAGCAATTGACACCAATTGCCCTGGACAACCATTCATTTCCAACTCCTCTCCTTGGCAAAATACCACATATGACAGGGTTCCCACCCTTCCTCCTAATTATTTCTATTGCTGACCTATACCTGCTAATCAGGTCTTCACTCCTACGTCTGCCAACATCGTTGCCTCCAGCACTGAGACAGATAATAGGATTGCTCCCATTACCTCTCATGCTGTCATCCAGGCGGCTAACAATATCCTCCATCCCAGCCCCAGGAAAGCAAACCCTCTGTCTCCTACTCCTGTCCTTCAAGCAGAACGCCCTATCCATATACCTAACTTGGCTATCCCCAACAACAACAATATTCTTACCTTCATTGGTGTCGTTCGTCGTGACGTTCCCAGTAGTCGACTCACATTCGTCGGGTAGCACTGAGAATGTATTAGATGTTTCCACAACAGTTTCCACGGCAGTCTCTTCTTCGTCGTTTCTACCTTTCCATTCGTCTTCTTGATCGTCAACTTCGTTCCCTGCTGTCCAGCCACTGACCAGTTTCCCTTCTTGACCTGAGGACTCAAAACAGGAGGACTACTACGAATCTTCTTGTTTTCTTCGGTCAGTCGCCGAATCTCCATCTTCGCCATCCTCAATTCTTCCTTAAGCTGTTGGTAAAGTTGCTCGATGGAGGGCATCTTGCTTCAATTCGTAGAGAGCGCACAAACAGGTCTTCACAGAGCTAAGTACACGTCACCACAGCTCCGATCTTTACTCAAACTCCTCCTCCTTCCATCTCCAATATTGTCTCCCATACGACGTCTCTGAACTCTGAAACACTTGAAGCAATCTCTAAATATATTGCAGAGACCAAACCATCAATGGACACTGATCCACCCTCTGTTCTTTCTCTTTCCTCTTCTCCATCTGCGCAACTCCTTTCTTCACAATGCACTGTTCCTTCGCTACTTGAACGTTTTCCTTTACCACCGCATGTGGACTTTTCTAACCCCTCTAGTCTGTAGGTACCCTTACCTGCGGATTTCAGGTTTCTTTATCATTGCCAATCATGGCCTATTTACAGTGGAATATTCGCGGCCTCAGGGGTAATCGGGGTGAGCTTCAGATGTTGCTCTCCCAGTTTTGCCCTGTTGGTGTTTGCTTACAGGAACCAAAATTACACTCTGCCGTTATCTATCCTATCTCAGGCTATAATTTATTGTATTCTTCAGATCCTTTTCCTGATGGGACCTTTAATGAAAGTGCCCTTCTTCTACACACTGATATTCCGTACCATCAGCTATTTGTTTGTACTTCGCTGCATTACACAGCAGCCTGTATCCACTTGCATAGGTGGTATACACTATGTTCATTGTATCTCTCTCCTTCTTGGGCATTATCTATCCCGGATATTGCCTTTCTTGTTTCGTCATTACCGCCACCACTTCTGTTACTTGGCGATTTTAATGCCCATCATTTCCTCGGGGGGGGGGGGGGGGGGTCTACCTGTGTTTCCCGTGGAATTCATTTAGAGGTTTGTCTTGCTACCCATCCCCTCCATGTTTTAAATACATGTACTCACACCCATTTTGATCCTCGGACTCATACTCTCTCTTGCATCGATCTCTCAGTCTGCTCTTCCTCCACCGCATAAGACTTCACTTGGTCTGTTCTCCCGGATTTACATGACAGCGATCATTTCCCAATCATTCTTGCTTCCAGTTCATATTCACCACCTCTTCGTAACCCATGCTGGCAATTTGATCAGGTAAATTGGAACCTTTACTCACAACTGTTTTTAGTGAGGTTCCTTCCTCGTCCTCCATTGATGAGCTTTTACACCTCTTCTCGTCCTCCGTTTTAACCGCAGCTTCTCATTCTATACCCCAAACTTCGGGCAGGTATTCTCAGAAATGCGTGCCTTGGTGGTCTTCTGCTTGTGCTTGTGCAGTACGTTTGAAATGCGCTGCATGGAGCAGGTACCGATACAATTGAACCACGGAGAGACTTCTTGATTTTAAGCAGAAGCATGCGATCGCTCGCCGTGTCATCCGTGACGCTAAACGCACTTGCTAGCGAGATTATGTCTCCACCATCACCTCTGCTTCCTCTATGAGTGCAGTCTGGAAAAAAGTACGAAAACTGAGTGGTAAATATTCTCCTGACCTGGCTCCTGTTCTGTGGGTTGCCGGTGTTGATATAGCAAACCCACTAGATGTTGCCAATGAAATTGGCAATCGTCTGGTCCGTATTTCTCAGGGGCTCCATCTATGCCCCTCGTTTCTTTCCTCAAAGTCTGCCAGAGAGTTAGCACCCTTGGACTTTTCTTCTCTCAGAGAAGAACAGTATAATGTGCCTTTTACACTTCAGGAACTGGAGGCAACACTCTCAGCTTGCCGATCATCGGCAGCTGGGCCCGATGACATTCATATTCGTATGCTACAACATTTACATAAGTCAGCCCTTGCAGTCCTATTACGTCTTTTCAATCTTATTTGGTCACAAGGAGTTCTTCCACAGCTGTGGAAATCTACCATTGTTCTCCCTTTCCGCAAACCGGGTACTATGGGACATGAAGCCTCCCACTATCGTCCCATTGCTCTTACCAGTGCAGTTTGCAAAGTGATGGAACGCCTGGTAAATAGACGTTTAGTGTGGTATTTAGAGACACACAACAGTCTCTCAACTCGTCAATATGGCTTTCGTAAGGGCCGTTCTACCATAGACCCCTTACTACGCTTGGATACGTATGATCGTAATGCCTTTGCGAATAACCACTCAGTTGTTACCATATTTTTTGACCTTGAGAAGGCATATGACACAACTTGAAGGTATAATATTTTGGCCCAGGCCCACTCCTTAGGCCTTTGAGGCAGTCTACCATCCTTCCTTAAGAACTTTTTAACTGACAGACATTTCCGTGTTCGGGTTAATAATGTGCTCTCCTCGGACTTTATCCAAGCTGAAGGTGTCTCCCAGGGATGTGTTCTGAGCACAACACTTTTTCTCCTTGCTATAAATGATTTGGCCTCTAGTCTTCCATCCAATATTTGGTCATCACTCTATGTTGATGACTTCGCTGTTGCCTGTGCAGGCGCTGACTGTCACTTCATTGCAGTTTCTCTCCAACATGCGGTCGACCGTGTTTCCAATTGGGCCACCACACATGGGTTTAAATTTTCTAGTACCAAAACTCACCAAATTACTTTCACTAGACGCTCTGTCATCTCTGATCATCCTTTATACCTCTATGGCACCCGTATCCCTGAACGTGATACAGTCATTTTTCTAGGCCTCCTCTTTGACCGTAGGTTATCCTGGAAACCTCACATTACCTCTCTGAAGACAACTTGTCACAGCCGGCTGAACCTTCTTAAAACCCTTGCTCATCTTTCATGGGGAGCTGATCGTCGAACTCTCCTTCGCCTACATGCCACCCTCATTTTATCGAAACTTGATTATGGTGACCAGATCTATTCAGCTGCTTCTCCTGCTACTCTATCTAGCCTTAACCCTATTCATCACCAAGGATTACGTTTATGCCTTGGTGCTTTTCGCTCTTCCCCTGTTGAGAGCCTCTATGCAGAAGCGAACGTTCCATCCTTATCTGATCACCGTGATGCCCATTGCCTTCGCCACTATTTACGCTCTCATGATCTCCGCAATCCTTCCATTTATAGAATGGTCACCGATATTAGTAGACATTCTTTATTTGTTCGCCGCCCCTGTTTGCCCCGTCCCTTATCCCTTCGCCTACATTCGCTCTTGTCTTCTCTTCAATTACCACCTTTCTATATTCATGTAGCATCTTACTTTTCCCTACCCCCCTGGGAAGTTCCAGCTGTTCGAGTCTGTTCTTTCTCACTCTCTTGCTCGAAAGCCCAATTGTCTATGGTAGCTTCCCTCTCTCTTTTTCTTGACCACTTCCACTCTCATTCTCATGCCATTGCAGTGTACACAGATAGCTCTAAGTCTTCTGACGGCGTAGGATTTGCAGCAATGTTTCTGGACAGCGTCGTACGAGAGCATTTACTATCTTCGGCTAGTATTTTTACCGCTGAATTGTATGCCATTCTTGCAGCACTTATCCATATTGCATCTATGTCTGTGTCATCATTTGTGGTTGTCTCAGACTCCCTTAGTGCTTTACAGGCTACACAGAAATTTGATACACCTCACCCCTTAGTCCTCTGTATCCAACTTTGGCTACACCACATCTTTACCAAGCATAAAGATATTGCTTTTTGTTGGGTCCCTGGTCATGTTGACGTACAGGGCAATGAACAGGCAGACACTGCTGCGCGGTCAGCAGTACATGACCTACCAGTTTCATATAGAGATGTTCCATTTATGGACTATTTTGCTGCAATAGCTACCCACCTTCACACCCGTTGACAACAACGTTGGTCTACTCTGCTCAGTAACAAACTTCAGTCTATTAAATCGAGTATTGGTTACTGGCCGTCTTCTTGTCACCAGTGTCGAGGTTGGGAGACTACTCTCTCCTGTCTTCACATTGGCCATACTCGTCTTACTCGTGGATATCTCATGGAGAGGCGCCCTGCTCCTCTCTGTGAGAATTGTCAGGCTCCATTATCGGTCAGCCACATTCTATTAGACTGCCCACTTTATCAACGAGCATGCAGAATATACCTCCAACGTCGTCTTCGCTCCGCTGCTGTCTCTTTACCTTCCCTTCTCGCTGATGGACCCACTTTTCATCCAGACTCTCTCACTGACTTTTTGACAACAACTGACTTACTTCACAAACTCTGATACCTTCAGCCCTTTCTACCTCAATCTCTTGCTGCCCTCTACCCCCGCACTATCCCCTGCCCCGCTGTTTTCTGTAACCTACTAATCATCCCTCCCCCCTTCTGCCGCCCAATACCCTCCCTTCCTTCCCTACCCTGTAGCACTGTATAGCCCTTGTGGCTTAGCACTTCTTTTTGATTATAATAATAATAGTAATCACTACAAACCGCACTCACACAAAGTTGGACCTATAAATAATTTATAATTATCATTTAATAAAACCAGTAACACTGGAAAAATTGTAGGTTGTGGAATGTAAAGGTCTGTTCCACAAGGCACAGTACTCGCTCCCATTCAATTCCTCATCCTCATTTCTGACATAGACAGAGATGTAAGCCATAGCTCCGTGTCTTCCTTTGCGGATGACACCCAGATCACCTCCATCGAAGACACCGCGAGACTCCAAGCAGACATCAATCAAATCTTCGAATGGGCGACTCGAAACAATATGAAGTTCAACGAGGAGAAATTTCAACTGCTCAGATATGGGAAACTTGAAATTAAAAATGTGTCAGGGTATACCACAAATTCTAACCATACAATAGAGTGGAAAAGTAACGTGAAGGACCTGGGAGTGATAATGTCAGAGAATCTCGCCTTCAAAGACCACAACAATGCATCTACCTCATCCGCTATGAAAATGATAGGATGAATAGTTGTACAACCAGTACTACATCGTCATACTGTCAGCGTCTCTCCCCCATATTACTCCACCAGTTGTACAACCAGTACTACATCGTCATACTGTCAGCGTCTCAGTTGTACAACCAGTACCCCATATTACTCCACCAGTTGTACAACCAGTACTACATCGTCATACTGTCAGCGTCTCTCCCCCATATTACTCCACCAGTTGTACAACCAGTACTACATCGTCATACTGTCAGCGTCTCTCCCCCATATTGCTCCACCAGTTGTACAACCAGTACTACATCGTCATACTGTCAGCGTCTCTCCCCCATATTACTCCACCAGTTGTACAACCAGTACTACATCGTCATACTGTCAGCGTCTCTCCCCCATATTACTCCACCAGTTGTACAACCAGTACTACATCGTCATACTGTCAGCGTCTCTCCCCCATATTGCTCCACCATCGTCATACTGTCACATATTGCTCCACCAGTACTTCATCGTCATACTCTCAGCGTCTCTCCCCCATATTGCTCCACCAGTTGTACAACCAGTACTACATCGTCATACTGTCAGCGTCTCTCCCCCATATTACTCCACCAGTTGTACAACCAGTAGTACATCGTCATACTGTCAGCGTCTCTCCCCCATATTGCTCCACCAGTTGTACAACCAGTACTACATCGTCATACTCTCAGCGTTTCTCCCCCATATTGCTCCACCAGTTGTACAACCACTACTACATCGTCATACTGTCAGCGTCTCTCCCCCATATTACTCCACCAGTTGTACAACCAGTAGTACATCGTCATACTGTCAGCGTCTCTCCTCCATATTGCTCCACCAGTTGTACAACCAGTACTACATCGTCATACTCTCAGCGTTTCTCCCCCATATTACTCCACCAGTTGTACAACTAGTACTACATCGTCATACTGTCAGCGTCACTCCCCCATATTACTCCACCAGTTGTACAACTAGTACTACATCGTCATACTGTCAGCGTCTCTCCCCCATATTACTCCACCAGTTGTACAACCAGTACTACATCGTCATACTGTCAGCGTCTCTCCCCCATATTACTCCACCAGTTGTACAACCAGTACTACATCGTCATACTGTCAGCGTCTCTCCCCCATATTGCTCCACCAGTTGTACAACCAGTACTACATCGTCATACTGTCAGCGTCTCTCCCCCATATTGCTCCACCAGTTGTACAACCAGTACTACATCGTCATACTGTCAGCGTCTCTCCCCCATATTACTCCACCAGTTGTACAACCAGTACTACATCGTCATACTGTCAGCGCCTCTCCCCCATAGCTCCACCTACAACCAGTATACATCGTCATACTGTCAGCGTCTCTCCCCCATATTACTCCACCAGTTGTACAACCAGTACTACATCGTCATACTGTCAGCGTCTCTCCCCCATATTGCTCCACCAGTTGTACAACCAGTACTACATCGTCATACTGTCAGCGTCTCTCCCCCATATTACTCCACCAGTTGTACAACCAGTACTACATCGTCATACTGTCAGCGTCTCTCCCCCATATTACTCCACCAGTTGTACAACCAGTACTACATCGTCATACTGTCAGCGTCTCTCCCCCATATTGCTCCACCAGTTGTACAACCAGTACTACATCGTCATACTGTCAGCGTCTCTCCCCCATATTGCTCCACCAGTTGTACAACCAGTACTACATCGTCATACTGTCAGCGTCTCTCCCCCATATTACTCCACCAGTTGTACAACCAGTACTACATCGTCATACTGTCAGCGTCTCTCCCCCATATTACTCCACCAGTTGTACAACCAGTACTACATCGTCATACTGTCAGCGTCTCTCCCCCATATTACTCCACCAGTTGTACAACCAGTACTACATCGTCATACTGTCAGCGTCTCTCCCCCATATTACTCCACCAGTTGTACAACCAGTACTACATCGTCATACTGTCAGCGTCTCTCCCCCATATTACTCCACCAGTTGTACAACCAGTACTACATCGTCATACTGTCAGCGTCTCTCCCCCATATTACTCCACCAGTTGTACAACCAGTACTACATCGTCATACTGTCAGCGCTCCCCCATATTGCTCCACCAGTTGTACAACCAGTACTACATCGTCATACTGTCTCTCCCCCATATTACTCCACCAGTTGTACAACCAGTACTACATCGTCATACTGTCAGCGTCTCTCCCCCATATTACTCCACCAGTTGTACAACCAGTACTACATCGTCATACTGTCAGCGTCTCTCCCCCATATTGCTCCACCAGTTGTACAACCAGTACTACATCGTCATACTGTCAGCGTCTCTCCCCCATATTACTCCACCAGTTGTACAACCAGTACTACATCGTCATACTGTCAGCGTCTCTCCCCCATATTACTCCACCAGTTGTACAACCAGTACTACATCGTCATACTGTCAGCGTCTCTCCCCCATATTGCTCCACCAGTTGTACAACCAGTACTACATCGTCATACTGTCAGCGTCTCTCCCCCATATTACTCCACCAGTTGTACAACCAGTACTACATCGTCATACTGTCAGCGTCTCTCCCCCATATTACTCCACCAGTTGTACAACCAGTACTACATCGTCATACTGTCAGCGTTTCTCCCCATATTGCTCCACCAGTTGTACAACCAGTACTGCATCGTCATACTCTCAGCGTCTCTCCCCCATATTGCTCCACCAGTTGTACAACCAGTACTACATCGTCATACTGTCAGCGTCTCTCCCCCATATTACTCCACCAGTTGTACAACCAGTACTACATCGTCATACTGTCAGCGTCTCTCCCCCATATTGCTCCACCAGTTGTACAACCAGTACTACATCGTCATACTGTCAGCGTCTCTCCCCCATATTACTCCACCAGTTGTACAACCAGTACTACATCGTCATACTGTCAGCGTCTCTCCCCCATATTACTCCACCAGTTGTACAACCAGTACTACATCGTCATACTGTCAGCGTCTCTCCCCCATATTACTCCACCAGTTGTACAACCAGTACTACATCGTCATACTGTCAGCGTCTCTCCCCCATATTGCTCCACCAGTTGTACAACCAGTACTACATCGTCATACTGTCAGCGTCTCTCCCCCATATTACTCCACCAGTTGTACAACCAGTACATCGTCAACCAGTACTCCACCAGTTGTACAACCGTCATACTGTCAGCGTCTCTCCCCCATATTACTCCACCAGTTGTACAACCAGTTCTACATCGTCATACTGTCAGCGCCTCTCCCCCATATTGCTCCACCAGTTGTACAACCAGTACTACATCGCTGTCAGCGTCTCTCCCCCATATTACTCCACCAGTTGTACAACCAGTACTACATCGTCATACTGTCAGCGTCTCTCCCCCCCATATTACTCCACCAGTTGTACAACCAGTACTACATCGTCATACTGTCAGCGTCTCTCCCCCATATTACTCCACCAGTTGTACAACCAGTACTACATCGTCATACTGTCAGCGTCTCTCCCCCATATTACTCCACCAGTTGTACAACCAGTACTACATCGTCATACTGTCAGCGTCTCTCCCCCATATTACTCCACCAGTTGTACAACCAGTACTACATCGTCATACTGTCAGCGTCTCTCCCCCATATTACTCCACCAGTTGTACAACCAGTACTACATCGTCATACTGTCAGCGTCTCTCCCCCATATTGCTCCACCAGTTGTACAACCAGTACTACATCGTCATACTGTCAGCGTCTCTCCCCCATATTACTCCACCAGTTGTACAACCAGTACTACATCGTCATACTGTCAGCGTCTCTCCCCCATATTGCTCCACCAGTTGTACAACCAGTACTACATCGTCATACTGTCAGCGTCTCTCCCCCATATTCCACCTCCACCAGTTGTACAACCAGTACCTACTACATCGTCATACTGTCAGCGTCCCCCATACTGTACAACCAGTTCTACATCGTCATACTGTCAGCGTCTCTCCCCCATATTACTCCACCAGTTGTACAACCAGTACTACATCGTCATACTGTCAGCGTCTCTCCCCCATATTGCTCCACCAGTTGTACAACCAGTACTACATCGTCATACTGTCAGCGTCTCTCCCCCATATTGCTCCACCAGTTGTACAACCAGTACTACATCGTCATACTGTCAGCGTCTCTCCCCCATATTTCTCCACCAGTTGTACAACCAGTACTACATCGTCATACTGTCAGCGTCTCTCCTCCATATTGCTCCACCAGTTGTACAACCAGTACTACATCGTCATACTGTCAGCGTCTCTCCTCCATATTACTCCACCAGTTGTACAACCAGTACTACATCGTCATACTGTCAGCGTCTCTCCCCCATATTACTCCACCAGTTGTACAACCAGTACTACATCGTCATACTGTCAGCGTCTCTCCCCCATATTGCTCCACCAGTTGTACAACCAGTACTACATCGTCATACTGTCAGCGTCTCTCCCCCATATTGCTCCACCAGTTGTACAACCAGTACTGCATCGTCATACTGTCAGCGTCTCTCCCCCATATTGCTCCACCAGTTGTACAACCAGTACTACATCGTCATACTGTCAGCGTCTCTCCCCCATATTGCTCCACCAGTTGTACAACCAGTACTACATCGTCATACTGTCAGCGTCTCTCCCCCATATTACTCCACCAGTTGTACAACCAGTACTACATCGTCATACTGTCAGCGTCTCTCCCCCATATTACTCCACCAGTTGTACAACCAGTACTACATCGTCATACTGTCAGCGTCTCTCCCCCATATTGCTCCACCAGTTGTACAACCAGTACTACATCGTCATACTGTCAGCGTCTCTCCCCCATATTGCTCCACCAGTTGTACAACCAGTACTACATCGTCATACTGTCAGCGTCTCTCCCCCATATTACTCCACCAGTTGTACAACCAGTACTACATCGTCATACTGTCAGCGTCTCTCCCCCATATTACTCCACCAGTTGTACAACCAGTACTACAGCGTCATAATGTCAGCGTCTCTCCTCCATATTGCTCCACCAGTTGTACAACCAGTACTACATCGTCATACTGTCAGCGTCTCTCCTCCATATTACTCCACCAGTTGTACAACCAGTACTACATCGTCATACTGTCAGCGTCTCTCCCCCATATTGCTCCACCAGTTGTACAACCAGTACTACATCGTCATACTGTCAGCGTCTCTCCCCCATATTGCTCCACCAGTTGTACAACCAGTACTACATCGTCATACTGTCAGCGTCTCTCCCCCATATTACTCCACCAGTTGTACAACCAGTACTACATCGTCATACTGTCAGCGTCTCTCCCCCATATTACTCCACCAGTTGTACAACCAGTACTACATCGTCATACTGTCAGCGTCTCTCCCCCATATTACTCCACCAGTTGTACAACCAGTACTACATCGTCATACTGTCAGCGTCTCTCCCCCATATTACTCCACCAGTTGTACAACCAGTACTACATCGTCATACTGTCAGCGTCTCTCCCCCATATTACTCCACCAGTTGTACAACCAGTACTACATATCGTCATACTGTCAGCGTCTCTCCCCCATATTACTCCACCAGTTGTACAACCAGTACTACATCGTCATACTGTCAGCGTCTCTCCCCCATATTGCTCCACCAGTTGTACAACCAGTACTACATCGTCATACTGTCAGCGTCTCTCCCCCATATTACTCCACCAGTTGTACAACCAGTACTACATCGTCATACTGTCAGCGTCTCTCCCCCATATTGCTCCACCAGTTGTACAACCAGTACTACATCGTCATACTGTCAGCGTCTCTCCCCCATATTACTCCACCAGTTGTACAACCAGTACTACATCGTCATACTGTCAGCGTCTCTCCCCCATATTGCTACTACAACCACCATCGTCATACTTGTACATAACCAGTTCTACATCGTCATACTGTCAGCGTCTCTCCCCCATATTACTCCACCAGTTGTACAACCAGTACTACATCGTCATACTCTCAGCGTCTCTCCCCCATACTCCACCAGTTGTACAACCAGTACTACATCGTCATACTGTCAGCGTCTCTCCCCCATATTGCTCCACCAGTTGTACAACCAGTACTACATCGTCATACTGTCAGCGTCTCTCCCCCATATTACTCCACCAGTTGTACAACCAGTACTACATCGTCATACTGTCAGCGTCTCTCCCCCATATTACTCCACCAGTTGTACAACCAGTACTACATCGTCATACTGTCAGCGTCTCTCCCCCATATTACTCCACCAGTTGTACAACCAGTACTACATCGTCATACTGTCAGCGTACTCCACAGTTGTACAACCAGTCATACTGTCAGCGTCTCTCCCCCATATTACTCCACCAGTTGTACAACCAGTACTACATCGTCATACTGTCAGCGTCTCTCCCCCATATTACTCCACCAGTTGTACAACCAGTACTACATCGTCATACTGTCAGCGTCTCTCCCCCATATTACTCCACCAGTTGTACAACCAGTACTACATCGTCATACTGTCAGCGTCTCTCCCCCATATTACTCCACCAGTTGTACAACCAGTACTACATCGTCATACTGTCAGCGTCTCTCCCCCATATTACTCCACCAGTTGTACAACCAGTACTACATCGTCATACTGTCAGCGTCTCTCCCCCATATTACTCCACCAGTTGTACAACCAGTACTACATCGTCATACTGTCAGCGTCTCTCCCCCATATTACTCCACCAGTTGTACAACCAGTACTACATCGTCATACTGTCAGCGTCTCTCCCCCATATTACTCCACCAGTTGTACAGTACCAGTACAGTTGTACAACCAGTACTACACATTACTCAGTTGTCATACTGTCAGCGTCTCTCCCCCATATTACTCCACCAGTTGTACAACCAGTACTACATCGTCATACTGTCAGCGTCTCTCCCCCATATTACTCCACCAGTTGTACAACCAGTACTACATCGTCATACTGTCAGCGTCTCTCCCCCATATTACTCCACCAGTTGTACAACCAGTACTACAGCGTCATAATGTCAGCGTCTCTCCCCCATATTACTCCACTCCTCGAAATTTCCAGAAGGTCCAATCAGCATCATAATTTTACACAAATTATCTGTTTACATTTATATACTCTACATTTAGGAAACTTATAAAAAAAATATTGCACAAG
The DNA here is from genome assembly GCF_038502225.1 of Cherax quadricarinatus. NCBI lineage: Eukaryota > Metazoa > Arthropoda > Malacostraca > Decapoda > Parastacidae > Cherax > Cherax quadricarinatus. Next base: position 27,346,671 of record NC_091316.1, read on the forward strand.
TTTATTAACAATATCATATTCGTTGTCCACTTGACCTTCACATCATTTTAGTTGTACTTTGATGTGAGAAGCAACATTCACTGTTACAAACACATCACTTGTTAGTGTCTTGCCATCATCTATAATCTGTTTAGCTATCAAAACTTCTTAATTAGGAAGGGACTGAGGGAAGAATGCTTTACTGAATCATTCGCATGATGTGAATAACTCTGTACACAACTAGGTCGAAGATCGTTCAAGTTTCAGTTAGGGATTTCACTTTTTCCTGCGGGGTAGTGGAAGGCAAAGTGAGTTTCCTGGGCCACAAGGCTCTTAACTAGATGGGGTTACCTCCTGGAGATCTTTAAAAACAAACGTTATAATTATAAATTGCCTTATGGTGCGATCTGCCAAAATACAAAGGTTTGTTCTGTGCTGGGGCCGATTGGGTTTTCCCCCGATTGGATTCCTCGGAGCGCAGCTCAGTATGTTTTAACACATCAAGTAAGCAAAGCGTAATGCGCCCCGACAAAGTCTGCAAGAACACAGTAACCTGAAGACTGCCACAGTATGTTTCCAGCAGAACTTCTCCCTGTACAATGTCCAGTACTGCAGTCCGCAGTCCTGACTGCTAGTGTTGTTATTTTGATGGAACGCCATGACGATATCCATTGAATTAGTTTAAGTAATTTTTATAATAATATTTCCAGTTTTGTATACTACATGAATCATTACATCAAATATTTATTAATATTCAAACTTCAGCCTCATCAAAAAAGTTAACATTTCATTTGCATTACCTAACATTTGTTTTATCACGACGCCACTGAGACCACTGCTTGTATATTTTATATTCCCTTTCTTCTCATCAAATTTAATTATCTTCCGTATCCTAGGTGCTGTATGGCCCTTACTCTTTAGTTCTTTCTAGTGCTAAAAATAATAAAGATAATCTGAAAATTTAAACGGTCCTTGTGTTGTCACAGAATGATGCGCACAACGCCAGGGAGTGCAGAGTGGATCCGGCGGAGGTACAGGAACTACTCCATCTATTCATGGGGTTGTCCACTGCTGCTCACTCTGGTGGCCATCATCATGGAGTCACTCCCGGACAAGCACCAGGTTATACGACCCAACTTCAGCAGCGACACTTGCTGGTTCACAGGTGGGTGCCTGCTTCTGCAACCTGCGTTATCCAGTACTGTACCGATTTCATCTCTTATTGCTAGACGTGTTATAAGTAATAATTGCAGAAGTACCCACAAAATATATGGTTAATGGACACAGCTACAACTTTTACGACATTTTATGTACCCTCTTTGTCCTCGTACTGTTTGTAACGGCTTCACAAAGCTTCTGGAAAGTGATACGTTGCCACAATAAAATGTCATATTAGCTGCACTTATGTTCTTTTATCTAACAAGGTGATACCTTGATGCTGGTGAATATTCTTCTAAGAAACCGGAGTTACTTTCCGTTTCTTTGGATCAAAATTGATGTCATTCCCGTCCCTATTATCTGTATGATCCCCAAAAGGTTTAGCGTTTCCTTATTAATCTAATTAATAATGATAGCTCAAGTTTCTACACCTTTATATGCTCTATTAATGATACAAAATTATTGCTAAATTCATACAGTTTTTATCAAAACTGCTCAGTTTGAACCACTGGTTTACGGGGAGTCATCTGTTTACCGTAACTTGTGTTAGGTACTCTTATAATATAGTGGCTCGCATATTGCAACTTAACTACACAGCAAAGACATTACAAAACTTACATAACATAAGAATATTTACAGTACTTAATACAATATTCAAATAAAGCAATATTCAGGTGAAACAATACTCAGAATACAATACTGTAGTTTTTCTAACTTGAAACCATTGCTTCGAATCCTGTCTTGGTTAAATATTTTAAGCACGTTATTTGCATTCCTTTTATTTATTCCCGATTCCCTTTTATACACCTCAGTCATATCCCCCCTAATTCTACGCCTTTTTAAAGAGCGCAGATTCAGTGTCCTCAGTTTGTTCTCGTAGAAAACATTTCTGATACATGGGATCATCTTTGTCATCCTCCTTTGTACGTTTTCATGCTCATTTACATACATTCTGTAATACGGTGACCAGAACTGTGAACCATAATCTAAATGAGACCTAATCAACGTTATATAGAGTAGAAGAATAACCTGCAGACTCCTGTTAGTTATACTTCTTAATATGAAGCCAAGAATTCTATTCGCTTTATTTCGAATACTTACGCAATGTTGTCTGGGCTTTAGATTACTGCTATCCGGAACTCTCAAATCCTTTTCTCAGTTAGAAATATTAAGATCTACTTTATTTAGTTTATAAATATCATGGTTATTTACCTCTCCAACACTTAAAACTTTGCATTTTTTTATGTTAAACTGCGTCTGTCACTTCATAGAGATAAGTTGAAAAGACTAGCCAAAGGTTCACTAAGTTCTGTCTAACATTCCTTTAAAACACTTGCTAACAGTTTATCAGGCCCTGCCTATTTGTTAGGTTTTAGTAGGTAGTAGGTTGGTAGACAGCAACCACCCAGGGAGGTACTACCGTCCTGCCAGGTGACTGTGAAACAGAAACCTGTAACTGTTTCACATAATGGTAGGATTACTGGTATCTTTTTTCTGTCTCATAAACTCGCTGGATAACAGGTATGTCTTGTTACTTCTACTTACACTTAGGTTACACTACACAGGCATGCACATATATATATATATATATATATATATATATATATATATATATATATATATATATATATATATATATGTCGTGCCGAATATGTAAAACTGGTCAATTAGCAAGAACTCATTTAAAATTAAGTTCTTTCTAAAACACAGTGAAATATATTTTTTTCGTTAGGTTCAGAATGATTTTGGCGAAATAATTGCACACACAAATTTTCTCTTGTCCTATATGGCAAGATGAGCTTTGCTATTTAAGCCAAGATCGCAAATTCTGCTTATTCGGCACGACATATATATATATATATATATATATATATATATATATATATATATATATATATATATATATATATATATATATATATATATATATATATATATATGCAAGGAATTCGCGAGAGCATGCGAAATATACACAAACATTGATCTCTGGCTGAAGGAGACTCGAACCTACGAACCTTGGAAGAAGAAAAACTTTATTAAACTGGGATGCTTGAATGTGAGTGGATGTAGTGCGGATGATATGAAATAGATGATTGCTGATGTTATATTTCGCATGCTCTCGCGAATTCCTTGCATTGTTCAAATCTCTAGTAAGGCTTATGCATGCAGGGGATGAGATGAAAAGCTGTAAGCCTTCTCCCGGAAAGCTGGATGCCTTGGATCAAACGTGTAGCGTACGCTACACGCCAAGGTATTGTTGAGTGTGGGTAGATTGGTAAAGCACTGCATACCTTGTCCTGAAGTTCGTAGGATCGAGTCTCCTTCAGCCAGAGATCAGTGTTTATATATATTATATATATATATATATATATATATATATATATATATATATATATATATATATATATATATATATATATATATATATATATATATACACACACAAACACTGATCTCTGGCTGAAGGAGACTCGAACCTACGAACCTTGGAAGAAGAAATACTTTATTAAACTGGGATGCTTGAATGTGAGTGGATGTAGTGCGGATGATAAGAAATAGATGATTGCTGATGTTATGAATGAAAAGAAGTTGGATGTCCTGGCCCTAAGCGACACAAAGCTGAAGTGGGTAGGCGAGTTTCAGTGGGGAGAAATAAATGGAATTAAGCCAGGAGTAGCTGAGAGAGTTAGAGTTAAGTAAGGGGTAGTAATAATGCTGAAGGATCAGTTATGGAAGGAGAAGCGGGAATTTAAATGCTTAATTTCAAGGATACCATGGTTTTTAATACTTGACGTGCTGTTGGAGTGTGAGCAAAGTAACATTTATGAAGGGATTCAGGGAAACCGGCAGGCCGGACTTGAGTCCTGGAGATGGGAAGTACAGTGCCTGCACTCTGAAGGAGGGGTGTTAATGTTGCAGTTTAAAAACTGTAGTGTAAAGCACCCTTCTGGCAAGACAGTGATGGAGTGAATGATGGTGAAAGTTTTTCTTTTTCGGGCCACCCTGCCTTGGTGGGAATCGGCCGGTGTGATAATAAAAAAAAATAATAATTTCAAGGATAATGTGGATTAAAATAAGGGTCGGATGTGAAAAGTGGGTCATAATAAGCGTGTATTCACCTGGAGAAGAGAGGAGTGTAGAGGAGAGAGAGAGAGGTTTTGGGAGATGTTAAGCAAATGTATAGGAACCTTTGCGGTAGGGGACATAAATGCCAAAGTAGGAGAAACATTTAGAGAGGATGTGCTAGGTAAGTTTGGGGTGCCAGATGAAAATGATAATGGAGCCCTTTGATTGAACTCTATATAGAAATGGGTTTAGTTATAAGTGATACGTATTTTAAGAAAAAGAGGATAAATAAATATACAAGATTTGACGTAGGGCGTAATGAGAGTAGTTTGTTGGATTATGTATTGGTAGATAAAAGACTGTTGAGTAGACTTCAGGATGTACATGTTTATAGAGGGGCCACAGATACATCAGATCACTTTCTAGTGAGAGTAAAAGATAGATGGGATACAAGGAAAATAGAAGTAGCAAGTAAGAGAGAGGTGAAGGTGTATAAACTAAAAGAGGAGGCAGTTAGGGTAAGATATAAACAACTATTGGAGGATAGATGGGCTAGTGAGTGTATAGGCAATGGGGTCGAAGATGTATGGGGTAGGTTTAAGAATGTATTGTTAGAGTGTTCAGCAGAAGTTTATAGTTACAAGAAGGTGGGTGCAGGAGGGAAGAAGAGCGATTGGTGGAATGATGTTGTAAAGAGTGTAGTAGGGAAGAAAAAGTTAGCATATGAAGGGTTTTTACAAAGTGGGTGAGATGTTATTAAAAAATTTTGTTGAAAATAAGAAAAAGTTTTGGAGTGAGATTAATAAGTTGAGGAAGCCTAGGGAACAAATGGATTTGACAGTAAAAAGTAGGAGAGGAGAGATATTAAATGGAGAGTTAGAGGTATTGGGAAGATGGAGGAAATATTTTGAGGAATTGTTAAATGTTGATGAAGATAGGGAAGCTGTGATTTCGTGTATAGGGCAAGGAGGAATAGCATCTTGTAGGAGTGAGGAAGAGCCAGTTGTTCGTGAGGCAGTGGGTACAATGAAAGGGGGTAAGGCAGCTGGGATTGATGGGATAAAGACAGAAATGTTAAAAGCAGGAGGGGATGTAGTTTTGGAGTGGTTGGTGCTATTATTTAATAAATGTATGGAAGAGGGCAGAGAGAATGCTTAGTTCCTTTGTATAAAGGCAAAGGGGATAAAAGAGAGTGCAAAAATTATAAGGGAATAAGTCTGTTGAGTATACATGGTAAAGTGTATGGTAGAGTTGTTACTGAAAGAATTAAGAGTAAAACAGAGAGTAGGATAGCAGATGAACAAGGAGGCTTTAGGAAAGGTGGGAGTGTGTAGACTAAGTGTTTACAGTGAAACATATAGGTGAACAGTATTTAGATAAGGATAAAAAGGTTTTTGTGGCATTTATGAATTTGGAAAAGGCATATGACAGGGTGGATGGGGGGCAATGTGGCAGATGTTGCAGGTGTATGGTATAGGAGGTAGGTTACTGAAAGCAGTGAAGAGTTTTTACGAGGATAGCGAGGTTAGAGTATGTAGGAGAGAGGGAGCTTATTTCCCAGTAAAAGTAGGCCTTAGACAAGGATGTGTGATGTCACCGTGGTTGTTCAGTATATTTATAGATTGGGTTGTGATTTTTTAGATTTTGACACTGAAGTGGCTAGTTTATTGTGCACCCCATATCCATCCTGTGGACGGTAGCGCAAGAGCATATGGATACACAAATGGCCTATGAACTAGGCCCCAAAGGGTTAACAGGAATGCATATGGATTTATATGTACATATCTATAGTTCACTTAGCTGTTACAAGCAAATTTAGGAAATTTGCTTAGTATATCTGGTATCTTATTTTCATTAATAAGATATCTTGACATGTCACATAGGTTATTATACTGTCTGTCTCTGTATTCCTCAATAAGTGGACAATTAAGCACATAGTGTTCAAGACAGCGACCATATGCCTGATCACATAATTTACATTTAGTTTGATCATCATCTGTGTGCCTCCCAAACTACCAGAAGTACTTGTAACCAAACCTAAGCCTGGCCAGACCGAGATATACACGGACGATACACGAGAGAAGCCGCCCAGCAGCCGTGGAGAGAAGACGTCGTCGTTCCTGCTCTTCAGTTATCCTGAGTAATTCTCGAGCAGAGCAACTCTGAACACTGTTACTCAAGATTTTTCTTGGGTTATCCTGAGTAGTTCTTCACCAGAGCTGAGAGGAAACTTGCTTGCATTCACTTCGAGCCCCATCCCATCAAGAGGATAAGGCGGTGACTTGCATGCTTGTTCACCCCTCTCTTCCCCATCCCCCCATCCTTCCTCATCCTCCCCTCACCCAAACATCTACACTGAGGTGAATGACACGATGGAAAGGTTAGACTCAGAAGTGTCCATGTTCGCAGATGATATAAAGTTAATGAGGAGAATTAAATCAGATGAGGATCAGGTAGGACTTCAAAGAGACCTGGACAGGCTGGACACCTGGTCCAGCAAGTGGCTTATCGAATTTAACCCCTCCAAATGCAAAGTCATGAAGATCTGGGAAGGGCAAAGAAGACCGCAGACAGAGTATAGGCTAGGTGGCCAAAGACTGCAAACCTCGCTCATGGAGAAAGATCTTGGGGTGAGTATAACACCGAGCACGTCTCCGGAAGCACACATCAACCAGATAACTGCTGCAACATATGGGCTCCTGGCAAACCTGAGATTAGCGTTCCGATACCTTAGTAAAGAATCGTTCAAGACACTGCACACCGTGTACGTCAGGTCCATACTGGAGTATGCAGCACCTGTTTGGAACCCACACTTGATAAAGCACGTCAAGAAATTAGAGAAAGTGCAAAGGTTTGCGACAAGGTTAGTTCCAGAGCTTAGGGGAATGTCCTTCGAAGAAAGGTTAAGGGAAATCGGCCTGACGACACTAGAGGACAGGAGGGTTAGGGGAGACATGATAACGACATTCAAAATACTGCGCGGAATAGACAAGGTGGACAGAGACAGGATGTTCCAGAGAGGGGACACAGAAACAAGGGGTCACAATTGGAAGCTGAAGACTCAGACGAGTCACAGGGATGTAAGGAAGTACTTCTTCAGTCACAGTCGTCAGGAAGTGGAATAGCCTAGCAAGTGATGTAGTGGAGGCAGGAACCATACATAGCTTTAAGACGAGGTATGACAAAGCTCAGGAAGCGGAGAGAGAGGACCTAGTAGCGATCAGTGAAGAGGCAGGGCCAGGAGCTGAATCTCGACCCCTGCAACCACAATTAGGTGAGTACTGGCCCACACACTAACACACTACTTACATTGCTATCCTTCTGACTTTCCTATCTTCTTTTTCGGCAACTTCGCCTTTGGCGAGTTAACACAAGGCATTTTGACCATCCGGTAGCCCGTGTGGTTTTTTAAAATCCGGCCGATCTTTGCCTTGGGCCCTTTCCCCCTCACCACTCGAGGTTAGGCTATCTTAGGGGCTGACCTTCATAAGCCAGCTGAAATAGGATGTTAGACTAACACTAAGGAAAGACCCTTTTTGTTGAAGTAACTTATGTGCCAGATGTACCTTCCTGGACATCTTGGCGCGGATAAGCGTAAGATTACGGGTTGATGACAACCAAAAGTCGAGAAAAAAAATTCTAGCATGCATTTGCTCAGATTCAACTGTTGCTCCAGTGGATATTTTTACAACTCTCGCTGGGGTAGTACTTCTCTCTTCTGAAGAAGAGTTACTTCAACTACTTAAGCAGAACGTCCTGGACAAACTGAAGATTTTTGGTAACCACCCAATTGCACCTGAAAGCTATCAAGCTCAGCGAACTGTGTTTGTTGCCAGAATTAACAGCATCATGAGAGATAGAACATTAAAATGGTATAAAATACCGACAGGTTGTTAGGTAAGACACATATGCAACAGTTAGGTATCTTTATTTTGAAACGTTTCGCCTACACAGTAGGCTTCTTCAGTCGAGTACAGAAAAGTTGATAGAAGCAGAAGATACTTGAAGACGATGTAATCAGTCCATCACCCTTAAAGTTTTGAGGTGGTCAGTCCCTCAGTCTGGAGAGCATTGTTCCAGACTGAGGGACTGACCACCTCAAAACTTTAAGGGTGATGGACTGATTACATCGTCTTCAAGTATCTTCTGCTTCTATCAACTTTTCTGTACTCGACTGAAGAAGCCTACTGTGTAGGCGAAACGTTTCAAAATAAAGATACCTAACTGTTGCATATGTGTCTTACCTAACATCATGAGAGATAGCACAGTGAATGAACTTCTTGCTGACTTTAATGCAGAGAATTCAGAATTTCATGCTGTTCAAGCATATAATTTTCTAAACCTGGCAACAACCAGGAGACATTAAAGTTAATATTTGAGACACCTGAAGAAGCCAAAATAGTGTGTCAAAATGGCTTCAGTTGTTTTGGCACCAGATGTACACCTGACCAAATCTCTCTTGAGCGGTTTGTCAGTGTTACACAATGTTACAAATGTTACGCATTTGGTCATACCACCAACAAATGCAGTACCCAAGCACTTATTTGCAGCATATGCTCTGGGCAACATTCTTTTAAAAATTGTAATAACAAAACTAAACCCAAGTGTGTCCTCTGCAATGGTAAACATCATGCTGTTTCTGCTATCTGTCCCGAGAGGAAAAAGGAAATGCAGAAACTTCTAGAAGCTAAGAAACTGTCCAATTCTAAGAAGAACACTCCTGAGGCACCTCCAACAATGTCCCAAACTTCCTTCCCAGCTTTGCCTGGATCTAGTGGGACTCCTCAGGTCTCTTCCACTGGTTCCAATGTTTGGAATTCTGCCCCTCTTGGAGTGCTTCAATCTAACCCTCACCTACAACATACACAAACGCAACAACAAGGTTCAGTCTCATCTCCCATGTCTCAGGTATCCTCAGCCGGGGATATGACGAGAGCGCAACTAATGTATATGATGGCCAAAGACATAGCAAGTGTTAACATTCAACTCTGCTCTAAGTTTTTAAGTGATTTGTTAATGGCTAATGGGATCACTCCCATTACTATCCCAGATAATGTCAAGGTTATTATGGCCCAGCCTTCTCATAACAAGAAGTACTTCTACAAATAAACCTAAGTCATCTCTTGTCCAGGGATCACTCACCTCGCATACCCAGATGGTCAACTCCCCTCAATCCGATGAGTCAATACCTGACCCAAATGATGCCCCAGAGATTGGTGCTTACTCTTCCGCTATTGCAGCTGATCCTGTTGAACAGGAACTTTCCCAGGATAATTCACCTGACCTACCAAATTTTCCCTTTGAGCCTCCACAGTCTCCCATTAACTCTCACGAGCCTCTGCTTCCTGAAACTGGGACTATCACACCTCAGTTTTATGATGATGACTCTAATGACTCTAAAGATTCTGTTAATATTACCACTTCTAGTGAGGATGGTGACATTTTTAATACACAAGCAACTACTCAGAACTTCCCTCCTCCCCTCGACGAGTCCAGCAGGGATAGTGTGGATACCAAACATGACATTACTTGCAGACGTTCAGACCGCAGTACACGTGCGAAGTGCAAGAAATAATGGGGATTACAATTTTCCAACTTAATGTTCAACATTTCTTTAATAACCGTTACTTCCTTGAAGCTGAACTACATAATTACAATCCTGATGTTATACTCTTGAATGAGACAGCTGCGAGAGTTGATCAACATATTAAATTACGTGGTTACTCTACTGTGGAGAAATCGAGAGGACCCTTTAGTGGCGCAGCCATGCATTTAAAAATATTCATGCTGATGAAGATAACATTCTTGCAATAGAAATGACGACGCCTCATGGCCAACTAGTGACAGGAACTGGATATTTTCCCCCGAGACAACAATATATAGAGTCAATTCCTCTACATAGGATATTAAGCAGGAATATTCCAACAATTCTAGCTGGATATTTTAATGCTCATCACCCTGCCCTCTTTAACTCTGGAGCTGGTAATCCACTGGGTGACTTGAAAGGAAAACAACTATTCAATATCATGACAGCCAGAAACTTGTCATTTCAAGGCCCATTCTTTAAATCGTATATTGGTCCTCATCCAGGGACACCAGATATAGTCCAGACAAACAGAGGCTGTGACCTCTTTCATTGTCGTATCTCTCCTGGTGGAAACGTAGGATCTGACCATATCCATGTTTTAATACAACTACAAACTTCTCTATTTAGAATACCTGTACCTCCTAAACCCAGTCTCAACACCCTAGGATTTGACCCCTTCAGGGCATTTCTGGGTGACGATGAAATTGTGTCGTTGGAAAATCTACCTTCCACTGCAATTGACGACGCAATCAGGTCCCTTTACAATCGAATAATTGATGCTACTAATGCAACCTGTCAATTAGCTTCCACAAAGATCTACCAACAATATAAACCTACGAGGGAAATTAGAGACGCTTTGAGAAATTATCAAACAGAATGTCGAAGGCATCTTCAAACGCGACAACCACCAGTAGCTACATTGCACAGATTAAGGCAAGAATTAATTAACATGATTAGTCATCACAAACGTGACTTATGGAAACTGCTAGTTCTCCAAGCTAATCAGTATAAACGTGAGCCAGCAAAATTTTGGAGTAAGATCTGACAACTTTTAGTTGCAAAGCACAAGGCTCCTAACTACCTAATTCATACCTTCACTGATGGGGATGATGAAGATGTTGAGATTAAACTTGATGATTCACAGGACCAGGCTAATTTGATGGGTGATGTATGGGAGAAAACTCTCTCCCACAATAGCAGTCGTCGATTTAACAATCACTATCAGTTGGTAAATGAATGGAAAGATGAGAACTTAGATGATCTACAACCACTACCTTCCATCGATACATCAACTCTTGAAGAGACCCACCCGCTTACTAGACCTATTACATTACTCGAGATGAGTCAGGTTATTGGGAGAATGCGAAATAGAGCCCCTAGTCTCTCTGGAATAACAATGAAACAAATAAAGTTCCTACCCAGAAATTGTGAACAGTCTTTGGTTAATATCTTTAATACCATCTTGGCCTCAGGACATTTTCCAGTTGTTTTTAAGACTGCTAGGAGGATCTTTCTTGGTAAGCCCAATAAAGACATCCACCAACCAGGGAACTATAGACCTATATCTTTACTTGAAGTCACTGGAAAAGTTCTTGAGAAGATCATTTCCAACAGACTGAACTACTATATGGAGTTTAATCACCTTTCTACTGAAAAACAATCTGGCTTTAGAACACATAGAGGTACCCATCATGCAATAAATATTATTTTCGATACTGTAGCAAGTCTAAAACATCAGGGCAATCTTGCCCTAATTGCCACCAGAGATGTTCATAAAGCTTTTGATAGCTTATGGCATGATGGTCTTATATACAAACTTATTGACCTACCAGACCTTAACTGGACCTTTCTCAGATTAATATATAACTTCTTAACTCAAAGAAAAATCATTCCCACCTTTCATGGCAAGTCGACAGAGCCCTTTATACCAACAGCTGGTGTCCCACAAGGTTCTTGTTTTAGTCCAATTCTCTTCAACATTTATGTGAATGACCTTCCTCAACCAGAGTTTAATGATACAAGTATAACACAGTTTGCAGATGATGTTATCCATGTCGTCTCATCAACTCTGGTAACAGGAAAATACAAGTATGAGAAAGACATAGAAAAAGTGAATATTGAACTTCGTCGAACATCTAATTGGGAAAGAAATGGAGAATTACGACTAACCCTGACAAAGTCCTGGTTAGCACGATAGGATGTTTTGTATCAACCATCGAAGATAAAGGGGGTATCTCCATCAGAGGTACACCTGTAGCCATTAGAAACCCTAACAAGATCTTGGGATATGAAATAGACAGGCTGCTCCACTCAACATCTCATGTAACTAAAAAGATTAACATAGCCAAAGCTGGTCTTAACAGTCTCTTTAAATTTAATCAAGCCCCTCCACATGTCAAAAAACATCTGTATAAAATGATAATAAGACCTATACTCGAATACCCATGTGTCCCAATGTCATTAACAACAAAGACCAACATGCTACGGTTACAATTGGTCTAGAATAGAGCTCTCCGCTTTTTTACGGGTACCAGTAGGAGAGACAGAGTTAAAATGGCAGATTTACACGTACAACAAGATATTACTGCCTTAAATGTACGCCTTGACACCCTGAAGAAAAAACAACTCTATGCAATGCAAGAACTCTACATGCCAGATAGAGAATATCCTCTGCAAGTTGAAAATACCACGGATTATATCATCAATACTCCTCACAGACTCAAAGAATGACTCTCCCACAGAGGGTCCGTCGTTTTATCCATAAAGACGATTACCATCGACTAATGATCTTGAGCAACCTCCCTGCAGATGAAGATGATTGGGTAACACCAGGACCCTTCTATGTTTACTAAGAAAATCATCGCCCCCAATTAGGGAGACATCTTGCTAAAATTATGCTACATTTACTATGGCGGGACACCACCTTGTAAGAAGCTATTGTGTCAAGTAATCCTTTATAAACTGGCCAAAAAAATATTGCCTTCATTGTCGTTTAAATATCCGTTGTGCAATCGAAAAAAAAAATGCAACTTGTATATTTACTAACAGTTAAGAGTCATGTACTTATATATTTGTTAATTCTATGTGACTCTGATGGGTTAGTATTATACCCCTTCAAGAATATTTTATTATTCCACATACACTTTTTAAATTATACCAAAGTGGTTGGGCCACTTACCTTTTATATGCTACTTCTCTCCCCCCTCCCACCCTTTTCCAATATTTCTATCCTTACCCATCCTTCTTCCTTACCCATCTTACCAAAGCGCTGGTCATAAGAAGAAGAAGAAGAAGTCTGGCCACTACAACATCAGTCAGTCTGTTCACATTGCAAGTTGCTCCATAAACATACTTATCTACGTTCATGTTATCATAGTGGGTTATAGATCTACTCAGACTTCTAACTGCATTCCTATAACAATCATTTTCATTATTTACTTCTCTCCTAATATTATTACTAATGCTAGACACAGATATTCCAAAGTTATATTTTACATTCTCCTTCTGGGTACTCTTCTTGGCTAACATATCAACTTTATCATGAAGGAGTAATCCAATGTGTGATGGGATCCATAACAATTTTACATGAATTTCTTTGTCCCTGATTTTTGAGTATCTATACCTGGCTTCCCCAATGAGCATGTTGTTGGAGTCATTATGTGAGTCAAGAGCCTTCAATGATGACATAGAATCAGTAATGATGATAGAGTCAAGCTCAGTGCCAATAGGATTGCAAACAGTACAGTTTGCAATGTAGACGCCCAGTTGTTAATTCTTGTGCCTAGTTTAACAAGTTTATTATCGTTATTAACTAGAGAGGTGGCAACAAGAGCAGATGCAGCCCTGCCAGAAGACTCCTGTTTATATCCATCAGTGTATATTACTTGCGATAACTTATTACTACCAGCTAGGAGAGAAATTTCTTCTGGAACAGTTGCTTTAACAATTGATTTAAGGAAGGGATTACTAGCAATGATCTTCTTGGGAGGCACTTGCAAGTATGTGATATTAAATGAACACATCTTTCATTGAGGCGTGAAATGCTCTTGTTGTCTACAGTGATACAGTTCGTGCAATTGCACGTTTTCACAATCCATTTAGATCTGTGTATATTTACTTCTAGACATTTGGTAAGATTCATTGTGACAATGTCTGGTTAATTTCTTAACATTTTAATACCGAGTCGTGTTAATCTCAACAATCCTATCACTGATACTAGAAATACCAAGCTCCTTCCTCATATTAAGAAGCTTTGTAGATTTGGGACAACCAAGAATAATTCTGAGAGCTTCATTTTGCATTAACTCCAAGGGATGGAGAGAACTCTCTCTAGCTAATATCAATATGGGAGCAGCATAATCAATTAAGGACGTAACACAGGCTATGTACATCATTCTCACGACTCTCACATTAGCACCATAGTTGGGGTTGTAGCCAGTAACAACTTTGAGAGCATTTAGCCTATCTTTGCATTTCTTATTGAGTTGTGGTATAGTGGATTTGTTAAAGGGTACATCTACACCAAGATATCTGTAGGTTTTAACGTAGCTAATGTTTTCACCCTGCAAATAGATGGATGGGGGATGTCGTTTGCTTGTTAATATCTTTGTTTTAGAGGAAGATATTATGAGGTCTAGTCGATTACAAATTGCTTGAACTTCATTAAGAATGGTACTCATCTTCTTATGCCCTGTTGTGTGGATCATGATGTCATCAGCATAGCTTATAGCTATATGTTTAGGTGAGGCAGGTAGAGCATTTAGGAGAGCATTAATCAGAATATTAAATAGCATGGAACTGAGAACTCCTCCCTGCGGTGTACCTAAAGACATTTCTTTAGAATCACTTCTAAAGCCTTGGTAGAGGACAGAGGATACTCTATTTGACAGGTATCTTATTATCCAGCAGAGTAAGCTACCACCAATATTTATTTTGGCTAGTTCATGTAGTATAATGGTTCTGTTCGCGATATCAAATGCAGATTTTAGATCAAGAAAAGTGGTAAAACTAGTAGAGGTGTGTGCAGTGAGAAAGGTGGAAATACAGTTCTGCACACTTTTACCTTTCATGAACCCATAGAGGTAGGGGGAAAGTTGGTGTCTGATTCTGTAGTACAGTCTGTTAAGCATCATTCTTTCAAAAGTTTTACAAAGACAACTAGTTAAGGAGATCGGTCTAAATGTATCAGGCTGTTGGGGCTTAGGGATAGGTACAATGAGACTATTGGTCCAAGAAGTAGGAAGAACTCCCTCAATGTAACTGGTATTATATAGTGCCAACAAAGGGTTATCAGGCACGTGCCTTAAAGTTCTGAGAATATCATAGGTTATACCATCCTCTCCAGGAGCAGTTGATCGACCTTTAGTTAATGCATTATCTAATTCATACTCGGTGAAGAGGCAGTTACTCTCATCAATATTTTGGCTCATAAAATCAATCAGTTTCAATATTTTTTCAGAAGCACTCTCTAAATTTGTTTTAATATGAGATGGAAGGTTTTCATGCCTGGATATTTTGGACCAGTCATTTATAAGGTCATTTGCTTTTCCGAGACGAAAGGGATGAGCAACATTGCCAGTCTTTTTCCTGGTTATTTTATTTATACCTTTCCAAGCCAAACTTAAAGGGGTGGACCTATTTAATCCACTAACAAATTGCTCCCATTCCTGTTGCCTAAGTTCTTGCTTTATATTCTTTGCATTTGTTAGTGCATCTTGGAACGTTCTGAGCAGGTCTGGGGTTCAACATTCACGGTATGCTTTACCAATCCTCCTAGCTGCATGTGTTAGATTGCGTAGCTGTGGATAATTATAGTATTTACATTGGTTTTTTATTGTCAGTTATAATGGACGGTCTATGTTTGCTTTTCCTGCCCACTTGATCTGTGAGGACAGTCTCAATAGTGGCAACTAAATCATCATTGAACTGTTGTGTGCCAATGGCCTCGCAATTCTTATACCATTGATCCAAGTGGTTAATAAAGTTGTCTCTGTGCTCTGGGTTGAGAATAAGTTTCCTCCTTCTGTATTTAGATCCTTGATTACTGGCGATGTGATCAAGAATGACAGTTGTGAGTCTAGGGAAGTGATCAGATAGAAGATCATCAACTATGACCGAGGCATGCATCGTATATGATGCATTAAATCCAAGGCACAGATCTAGTATGCCACCATATATGTGGGTAGGCTCAGTAGTGCCCACAATTCGAACATTATCATGCTCATTTAGCAATTTCACTAGTTTAGTACAGTTACTATGGAATACCTAATTATATTGAACAAATGGGGGCACGACTGCTTAAATGTCAGAAGGGCAGATCACCCTTATGGCTGTAAGGCAGCTGAGTCAAACCTGTTTTTCTCAATATAATAGGTTATACTATAGACACACAAACACACAATTTAAATAAGTAGTTTATAAAGTTGTATTTCTTTTTGTAAAAGTAAAATGAGGTGTGGTAGAGTTGTGGTAACTACAGAATTGTGCTTGGCAACAATCTTTTTTGTTTTGGTTGGTGTGGGAGGAGCTTAGCTAGGCCCCTCCCTCTTCCTCAGACTCCTTGTTGGCTTCAAGCTGGTAGGACCTCTGGGTCCTTCTTTTCATTTTTTGGGCATTATGTGTGCCCCAGAGGTGAGTTTTGTACCTTAAGTTGTGGCCACCATACCCAGTGTGACTAAAGTGTGTCAAAACACTGGTTAGTCCAGAGATAAGTCAAGAAGAAAGAAGGGCAAATTGTTGATATGCACCATGTGGGCTGTTCCTAGGAAAGCTGCTAGTGAGTGTGTAGACTTATGTTTTGTATACTGTATATTCTGTATATATATATATATATCTATCTAGAATAAAGTTCTATTTTTATAGTAGTTTAAATAACCTGTGAAGAGGGCTGGTGAAAGGATTTCAGAGACACTGAGGATGATCAATCATGAATGTAAGTATTACCCTAGACTGATAAGGCCCTTATGTAAAAAGCTACCCCACACTAGAACATGTAGTGAGAACCTTACTGTCAAAGTATAAGGGGCAACAACATAACATATACCCACCAATATTCTTATGTCTGGCATTAAGTCTCCAAGAATGAGGGTAGGTTCACTATTGATGCGATCTGGTAAGGCATCAGGTCGAAGCTGGTTCGCTGGGGCACAGAGACTAAAAATGTTTAGGGAAAAATCGCCTGCATATACTTTGACACCATGATACTGCATGTTTACTCGACTCTGCATGGCAAGGAGTGAATGTGGCAAGTTCTTTCTGACATACATTACACAACAGTTGGTTGACCTTAAGTTATAAGCTGCATATCCAGGCAACTTTGGTGGATGTGCTCCATCTTTCAGTCTACATTCCTGCAAACAGATGACAACAATATTCTTGGTTGCACTAATATGATGCAAGTCAGGCAACCGCTTTCTGATGGAAGCAATGTTCCATGAAAAGATTTGTACTGTATCCATTGTAGTGAGTTATTACAATCTCTTGCTCATTAGATGGGAAGACTTTCCCTACAGTATGCAGACACTTAAGAGCAAATAGCATAGATTTTAAGTCTTTATCTTCAAAACCTTTTACTTTAAGCATTTTTCGGCATCTTGGCAGCCAGTTCCAAGGCAAGTCTTGAAGCCATGAGTCATGGGCTTCTTTCTTACAAATTTCTCGAAATTGAACGGAGATTGCTCCATTTTTAACTTGATCAACGTACTCAAGAGCATCATCCTGACTACATATATTCATTAAACTCGTCAGCATCTGTTCAAGCTGCTCAATTTTTTCCTTCAAGTTTGTTATAATTTGAGGAAGGTCAGGCGAATCCAGTGCCTCTCCAGTGGATGGCACTTCTGAAGTAGTTCTTTCTGTAACACCTATCACCTTAACAGATACCATGGTTACATTAGTATTCTCTGATGGTGCCTGTGACAAGATTGTCTCATCATTCATTGTAGGTAGGTCCTGTGCATGACTCATCTCCAGCTTCCAGGGATGTTACAAGTGTGGTGTTCGTCTGACTGTTGTAGATGAGTGTATTGGGAAAAATGACATGCTTATCCCCATATTCAGGTATAGGCGTATGTATAGGTGGTGGCAGATCAGTAGTTCCATATGTGCTAGCAGGGATGGCTAGCTCCTCCACAACTGGTGTGAGTGAAGATAAGATAAGATTTCGTTCGGATTTTTAACCCCGGGGGGTTAGCCACCCAGGATAACCCAAGAAAGTCAGTGCGTCATCGAGGACTGTCTAACTTATTTCCATTGGGGTCCTTAATCTTGTCCCCCAGGATGCGACCCACACCAGTCGACTAACACCCAGGTACCTATTTGCTGCTAGGTGAACAGGACAACAGGTGTAAGGAAACGTGTCGAAATGTTTCCACCCGCCGGGAATCGAACCCGGGCCCTCCGTGTGTGAAGCGGGAGCTTTAGCCACCAGGCATTCTGGTATCACCAGCATCCTTTGCAGGGAGGTTGGGCTCTTCCACACTTTGCAGAGGTTCGGTCTCAGATCTGGCTTTTGTAGACTGGATGGCCTCATCCTGGGTTACCATTAAAGGACTGTTATCAGGTTTACATCGAAGGTTGTTTGGGTTCTGACTGCAGTCCTTATGGGAAAATGTAACCCCAACTTCTTTACAGTTAATACACTTAAATTTTTGGCTGTCAAGGCCTACTGTGCATTCTCTAGTGGAATGTTTCCCAGCACACTTACCACACCAAGAATGTAGTATTCCACAGTCTACTGCAACATGGCCATAGTGCTGGCATTTGTAACACCTACGTTTAGGGGGTAGGTACACTTCCATGTTTAGGAAACATAAACCATGCACCCAGATATTTCGGGGGAGGGGCACAGGACCTACCCAACTGGCAATAATTTGGGATCGTCCTTTAAGTCTTTTAGGCTTGATGATATGCTCACTTAGAGTCAGATGGGATGGGTCCATGCAGAGAGGGTATCCAAAGATTATGATACTGCCCCACTTTTTAAAATGGTGAGTGTCTGATGGAGGTCGGAGCAGCTTAAAGCAGCTTAATACCCCCATGAGGTGTACTAAGTAGATCATTGATCAGTTCTTCATTCTGTTCCACAAACACAAAGTTGTGTGTGTTTTTCCTAAATTGGACACTTAGCAGGCATCAGGGTGTTGTTATGCACACTTAGCAGGCATCAGGGTGTTGTCATGCACACTTAGCAGGCATCAGGGTGTTGTCATGCACACTTAGCAGGCATCAGGGTGTTGTCTTGCACACTTAGCAGGCATCAGGGTGTTGTCTTGCACACTTAGCAGGCATCAGGGTGTTGTCATGCACACTTAGCAGGCATCAGGGTGTTGTCATGCACACTTAGCAGGCATCAGGGTGTTGTCATGCACACTTAGCAGGCATCAGGGTGTTGTCATGCACACTTAGCAGGCATCAGGGTGTTGTCATGCACACTTAGCAGGCATCAGGGTGTTGTCATGCACACTTAGCAGGCATCAGGGTGTTGTCATGCACACTTAGCAGGCATCAGGGTGTTGTCATGCACACTTAGCAGGCATCAGGGTGTTGTCATGCACACTTAGCAGGCATCAGGGTGTTGTCAGGTTGTGTTGTCATGCACACTTAGCAGGCATCAGGGTGTTGTCAGGGTGTTGTCATGCACACTTAGCAGGCATCAGGGTGTTGTCATGCACACTTAGCAGGCATCAGGGTGTTGTCATGCACACTTAGCAGGCATCAGGGTGTTGTCATGCACACTTAGCAGGCATCAGGGTGTTGTCATGCACACTTAGCAGGCATCAGGGTGTTGTCATGCACACTTAGCAGGCATCAGGGTGTTGTCATGCACACTTAGCAGGCATCAGGGTGTTGTCATGCACACTTAGCAGGCATCAGGGTGTTGTCATGCACACTTAGCAGGCATCAGGGTGTTGTCATGCACACTTAGCAGGCATCAGGGTGTTGTCATGCACACTTAGCAGGCATCAGGGTGTTGTCATGCACACTTAGCAGGCATCAGGGTGTTGTCATGCACACTTAGCAGGCATCAGGGTGTTGTCATGCACACTTAGCAGGCATCAGGGTGTTGTCATGCACACTTAGCAGGCATCAGGGTGTTGTCATGCACACTTAGCAGGCATCAGGGTGTTGTCATGCACACTTAGCAGGCATCAGGGTGTTGTCATGCACACTTAGCAGGCATCAGGGTGTTGTCATGCACACTTAGCAGGCATCAGGGTGTTGTCATGCACACTTAGCAGGCATCAGGGTGTTGTCATGCACACTTAGCAGGCATCAGGGTGTTGTCATGCACACTTAGCAGGCATCAGGGTGTTGTCATGCACACTTAGCAGGCATCAGGGTGTTGTCATGCACACTTAGCAGGCATCAGGGTGTTGTCATGCACACTTAGCAGGCATCAGGGTGTTGTCATGCACACTTAGCAGGCATCAGGGTGTTGTCATGCACACTTAGCAGGCATCAGGGTGTTGTCATGCACACTTAGCAGGCATCAGGGTGTTGTCATGCACACTTAGCAGGCATCAGGGTGTTGTCATGCACACTTAGCAGGCATCAGGGTGTTGTCATGCACACTTAGCAGGCATCAGGGTGTTGTCATGCACACTTAGCAGGCATCAGGGTGTTGTCATGCACACTTAGCAGGCATCAGGGTGTTGTCATGCACACTTAGCAGGCATCAGGGTGTTGTCATGCACACTTAGCAGGCATCAGGGTGTTGTCATGCACACTTAGCAGGCATCAGGGTGTTGTCATGCACACTTAGCAGGCATCAGGGTGTTGTCATGCACACTTAGCAGGCATCAGGGTGTTGTCATGCACACTTAGCAGGCATCAGGGTGTTGTCATGCACACTTAGCAGGCATCAGGGTGTTGTCATGCACACTTAGCAGGCATCAGGGTGTTGTCATGCACACTTAGCAGGCATCAGGGTGTTGTCATGCACACTTAGCAGGCATCAGGGTGTTGTCATGCACACTTAGCAGGCATCAGGGTGTTGTCATGCACACTTAGCAGGCATCAGGGTGTTGTCATGCACACTTAGCAGGCATCAGGGTGTTGTCATGCACACTTAGCAGGCATCAGGGTGTTGTCATGCACACTTAGCAGGCATCAGGGTGTTGTCATGCACACTTAGCAGGCATCAGGGTGTTGTCATGCACACTTAGCAGGCATCAGGGTGTTGTCATGCACACTTAGCAGGCATCAGGGTGTTGTCATGCACACTTAGCAGGCATCAGGGTGTTGTCATGCACACTTAGCAGGCATCAGGGTGTTGTCATGCACACTTAGCAGGCATCAGGGTGTTGTCATGCACACTTAGCAGGCATCAGGGTGTTGTCATGCACACTTAGCAGGCATCAGGGTGTTGTCATGCACACTTAGCAGGCATCAGGGTGTTGTCATGCACACTTAGCAGGCATCAGGGTGTTGTCATGCACACTTAGCAGGCATCAGGGTGTTGTCATGCACACTTAGCAGGCATCAGGGTGTTGTCATGCACACTTAGCAGGCATCAGGGTGTTGTCATGCACACTTAGCAGGCATCAGGGTGTTGTCATGCACACTTAGCAGGCATCAGGGTGTTGTCATGCACACTTAGCAGGCATCAGGGTGTTGTCATGCACACTTAGCAGGCATCAGGGTGTTGTCATGCACACTTAGCAGGCATCAGGGTGTTGTCATGCACACTTAGCAGGCATCAGGGTGTTGTCATGCACACTTAGCAGGCATCAGGGTGTTGTCATGCACACTTAGCAGGCATCAGGGTGTTGTCATGCACACTTAGCAGGCATCAGGGTGTTGTCATGCACACTTAGCAGGCATCAGGGTGTTGTCATGCACACTTAGCAGGCATCAGGGTGTTGTCATGCACACTTAGCAGGCATCAGGGTGTTGTCATGCACACTTAGCAGGCATCAGGGTGTTGTCATGCACACTTAGCAGGCATCAGGGTGTTGTCATGCACACTTAGCAGGCATCAGGGTGTTGTCATGCACACTTAGCAGGCATCAGGGTGTTGTCATGCACACTTAGCAGGCATCAGGGTGTTGTCATGCACACTTAGCAGGCATCAGGGTGTTGTCATGCACACTTAGCAGGCATCAGGGTGTTGTCATGCACACTTAGCAGGCATCAGGGTGTTGTCTTGCACACTTAGCAGGCATCAGGGTGTTGTCATGCACACTTAGCAGGCATCAGGGTGTTGTCATGCACACTTAGCAGGCATCAGGGTGTTGTCATGCACACTTAGCAGGCATCAGGGTGTTGTCATGCACACTTAGCAGGCATCAGGGTGTTGTCATGCACACTTAGCAGGCATCAGGGTGTTGTCATGCACACTTAGCAGGCATCAGGGTGTTGTCATGCACACTTAGCAGGCATCAGGGTGTTGTCATGCACACTTAGCAGGCATCAGGGTGTTGTCATGCACACTTAGCAGGCATCAGGGTGTTGTCATGCACACTTAGCAGGCATCAGGGTGTTGTCATGCACACTTAGCAGGCATCAGGGTGTTGTCATGCACACTTAGCAGGCATCAGGGTGTTGTCATGCACACTTAGCAGGCATCAGGGTGTTGTCATGCACACTTAGCAGGCATCAGGGTGTTGTCATGCACACTTAGCAGGCATCAGGGTGTTGTCATGCACACTTAGCAGGCATCAGGGTGTTGTCATGCACACTTAGCAGGCATCAGGGTGTTGTCATGCACACTTAGCAGGCATCAGGGTGTTGTCATGCACACTTAGCAGGCATCAGGGTGTTGTCATGCACACTTAGCAGGCATCAGGGTGTTGTCATGCACACTTAGCAGGCATCAGGGTGTTGTCATGCACACTTAGCAGGCATCAGGGTGTTGTCATGCACACTTAGCAGGCATCAGGGTGTTGTCATGCACACTTAGCAGGCATCAGGGTGTTGTCATGCACACTTAGCAGGCATCAGGGTGTTGTCATGCACACTTAGCAGGCATCAGGGTGTTGTCATGCACACTTAGCAGGCATCAGGGTGTTGTCATGCACACTTAGCAGGCATCAGGGTGTTGTCATGCACACTTAGCAGGCATCAGGGTGTTGTCATGCACACTTAGCAGGCATCAGGGTGTTGTCATGCACACTTAGCAGGCATCAGGGTGTTGTCATGCACACTTAGCAGGCATCAGGGTGTTGTCATGCACACTTAGCAGGCATCAGGGTGTTGTCATGCACACTTAGCAGGCATCAGGGTGTTGTCATGCACACTTAGCAGGCATCAGGGTGTTGTCATGCACACTTAGCAGGCATCAGGGTGTTGTCATGCACACTTAGCAGGCATCAGGGTGTTGTCATGCACACTTAGCAGGCATCAGGGTGTTGTCATGCACACTTAGCAGGCATCAGGGTGTTGTCATGCACACTTAGCAGGCATCAGGGTGTTGTCATGCACACTTAGCAGGCATCAGGGTGTTGTCATGCACACGTAGCAGGCATTAGGGTGTTGTCATGCACACTTAGCAGGCATCAGGGTGTTGTCATGCACACTTAGCAGGCATCAGGGTGTTGTCATGCACACTTAGCAGGCATCAGGGTGTTGTCATGCACACTTAGCAGGCATCAGGGTGTTGTCATGCACACTTAGCAGGCATCAGGGTGTTGTCATGCACACTTAGCAGGCATCAGGGTGTTGTCATGCACACTTAGCAGGCATCAGGGTGTTGTCATGCACACTTAGCAGGCATCAGGGTGTTGTCATGCACACTTAGCAGGCATCAGGGTGTTGTCTTGCACACTTAGCAGGCATCAGGGTGTTGTCATGCACACTTAGCAGGCATCAGGGTGTTGTCATGCACACTTAGCAGGCATCAGGGTGTTGTCATGCACACTTAGCAGGCATCAGGGTGTTGTCATGCACACTTAGCAGGCATCAGGGTGTTGTCATGCACACTTAGCAGGCATCAGGGTGTTGTCATGCACACTTAGCAGGCATCAGGGTGTTGTCATTCACACTTAGCAGGCATCAGGGTGTTATCATGCACACTTAGCAGGCATCAGGGTGTTGTCATGCACACTTAGCAGGCATCAGGGTGTTGTCATGCACACTTAGCAGGCATCAGGGTGTTGTCATGCACACTTAGCAGGCATCAGGGTGTTGTCATGCACACTTAGCAGGCATCAGGGAGTTGTCATGCACACTTAGCACATCAGGGTGTTGTCATGCACACTTAGCAGGCATCAGGGTGTTGTCATGCACACTTAGCAGGCATCAGGGTGTTGTCATGCACACTTAGCAGGCATCAGGGTGTTGTCATGCACACTTAGCAGGCATCAGGGTGTTGTCATGCACACTTAGCAGGCATCAGGGTGTTGTCATGCACACTTAGCAGGCATCAGGGTGTTGTCATGCACACTTAGCAGGCATCAGGGTGTTGTCATGCACACTTAGCAGGCATCAGGGTGTTGTCATGCACACTTAGCAGGCATCAGGGTGTTGTCATGCACACTTAGCAGGCATCAGGGTGTTGTCATGCACACTTAGCAGGCATCAGGGTGTTGTCATGCACACTTAGCAGGCATCAGGGTGTTGTCATGCACACTTAGCAGGCATCAGGGTGTTGTCATGCACACTTAGCAGGCATCAGGGTGTTGTCATGCACACTTAGCAGGCATCAGGGTGTTGTCATGCACACTTAGCAGGCATCAGGGTGTTGTCATGCACACTTAGCAGGCATCAGGGTGTTGTCATGCACACTTAGCAGGCATCAGGGTGTTGTCATGCACACTTAGCAGGCATCAGGGTGTTGTCATGCACACTTAGCAGGCATCAGGGTGTTGTCATGCACACTTAGCAGGCATCAGGGTGTTGTCATGCACACTTAGCAGGCATCAGGGTGTTGTCATGCACACTTAGCAGGCATCAGGGTGTTGTCATGCACACTTAGCAGGCATCAGGGTGTTGTCATGCACACTTAGCAGGCATCAGGGTGTTGTCATGCACACTTAGCAGGCATCAGGGTGTTGTCATGCACACTTAGCAGGCATCAGGGTGTTGTCATGCACACTTAGCAGGCATCAGGGTGTTGCACACTTAGCAGGCATCATGCACACTTAGCAGGCATCAGGGTGTTGTCATGCACACTTAGCAGGCATCAGGGTGTTGTCATGCACACTTAGCAGGCATCAGGGTGTTGTCATGCACACTTAGCAGGCATCAGGGTGTTGTCTTGCACACTTAGCAGGCATCAGGGTGTTGTCATGCACACTTAGCAGGCATCAGGGTGTTGTCATGCACACTTAGCAGGCATCAGGGTGTTGTCATGCACACTTAGCAGGCATCAGGGTGTTGTCATGCACACTTAGCAGGCATCAGGGTGTTGTCATGCACACTTAGCAGGCATCAGGGTGTTGTCATGCACACTTAGCAGGCATCAGGGTGTTGTCATGCACACTTAGCAGGCATCAGGGTGTTGTCATGCACACTTAGCAGGCATCAGGGTGTTGTCATGCACACTTAGCAGGCATCAGGGTGTTGTCATGCACACTTAGCAGGCATCAGGGTGTTGTCATGCACACTTAGCAGGCATCAGGGTGTTGACATGCACACTTAGCAGGCATCAGGGTGTTGTCATGCACACTTAGCAGGCATCAGGGTGTTGTCATGCACACTTAGCAGGCATCAGGGTGTTGTCATGCACACTTAGCAGGCATCAGGGTGTTGTCATGCACACTTAGCAGGCATCAGGGTGTTGTCATGCACACTTAGCAGGCATCAGGGTGTTGTCATGCACACTTAGCAGGCATCAGGGTGTTGTCTTGCACACTTAGCAGGCATCAGGGTGTTGTCATGCACACTTAGCAGGCATCAGGGTGTTGTCATGCACACTTAGCAGGCATCAGGGTGTTGTCATGCACACTTAGCAGGCATCAGGGTGTTGTCATGCACACTTAGCAGGCATCAGGGTGTTGTCATGCACACTTAGCAGGCATCAGGGTGTTGTCATGCACACTTAGCAGGCATCAGGGTGTTGTCTTGCACACTTAGCAGGCATCAGGGTGTTGTCATGCACACTTAGCAGGCATCAGGGTGTTGTTGTCATGCACACTTAGCAGGCATCAGGGTGTTGTCATGCACACTTAGCAGGCATCAGGGTGTTGTCATGCACACTTAGCAGGCATCAGGGTGTTGTCATGCACACTTAGCATCAGGCATCAGCAGGCATCAGGGTGTTGTCATGCACACTTAGCAGGCATCAGGGTGTTATCATGCACACTTAGCAGGCATCACGGTGTTGTCATGCACACTTAGCAGGCATCAGGGTGTTGTCATGCACACTTAGCAGGCATCAGGGTGTTGTCATGCACACTTAGCAGGCATCAGGGTGTTGTCATGCACACTTAGCAGGCATCAGGGTGTTGTCATGCACACTTAGCAGGCATCAGGGTGTTGTCATGCACACTTAGCAGGCATCAGGGTGTTGTCATGCACACTTAGCAGGCATCAGGGTGTTGTCATGCACACTTAGCAGGCATCAGGGTGTTGTCATGCACACTTAGCAGGCATCAGGGTGTTGTCATGCACACTTAGCAGGCATCAGGGTGTTGTCATGCACACTTAGCAGGCATCAGGGTGTTGTCATGCACACTTAGCAGGCATCAGGGTGTTGTCATGCACACTTAGCAGGCATCAGGGTGTTGTCATGCACACTTAGCAGGCATCAGGGTGTTGTCATGCACACTTAGCAGGCATCAGGGTGTTGTCATGCACACTTAGCAGGCATCAGGGTGTTGTCATGCACACTTAGCAGGCATCAGGGTGTTGTCATGCACACTTAGCAGGCATCAGGGTGTTGTCATGCACACTTAGCAGGCATCAGGGTGTTGTCAGGCACACTTAGCAGGCATCAGGGTGTTGTCATGCACACTTAGCAGGCATCAGGGTGTTGTCATGCACACTTAGCAGGCATCAGGGTGTTGTCATGCACACTTAGCAGGCATCAGGGTGTTGTCATGCACACTTAGCAGGCATCAGGGTGTTGTCATGCACACTTAGCAGGCATCAGGGTGTTGTCATGCACACTTAGCAGGCATCAGGGTGTTGTCATGCACACTTAGCAGGCATCAGGGTGTTGTCATGCACACTTAGCAGGCATCAGGGTGTTGTCATGCACACTTAGCAGGCATCAGGGTGTTGTCATGCACACTTAGCAGGCATCAGGGTGTTGTCATGCACACTTAGCAGGCATCAGGGTGTTGTCATGCACACTTAGCAGGCATCAGGGTGTTGTCATGCACACTTAGCAGGCATCAGGGTGTTGTCATGCACACTTAGCAGGCATCAGGGTGTTGTCATGCACACTTAGCAGGCATCAGGGTGTTGTCATGCACACTTAGCAGGCATCAGGGTGTTGTCATGCACACTTAGCAGGCATCAGGGTGTTGTCATGCACACTTAGCAGGCATCAGGGTGTTGTCATGCACACTTAGCAGGCATCAGGGTGTTGTCATGCACACTTAGCAGGCATCAGGGTGTTGTCATGCACACTTAGCAGGCATCAGGGTGTTGTCATGCACACTTAGCAGGCATCAGGGTGTTGTCATGCACACTTAGCAGGCATCAGGGTGTTGTCATGCACACTTAGCAGGCATCAGGGTGTTGTCATGCACACTTAGCAGGCATCAGGGTGTTGTCATGCACACTTAGCAGGCATCAGGGTGTTGTCATGCACACTTAGCAGGCATCAGGGTGTTGTCATGCACACTTAGCAGGCATCAGGGTGTTGTCATGCACACTTAGCAGGCATCAGGGTGTTGTCATGCACACTTAGCAGGCATCAGGGTGTTGTCATGCACACTTAGCAGGCATCAGGGTGTTGTCATGCACACTTAGCAGGCATCAGGGTGTTGTCATGCACACTTAGCAGGCATCAGGGTGTTGTCATGCACACTTAGCAGGCATCAGGGTGTTGTCATGCACACTTAGCAGGCATCAGGGTGTTGTCATGCACACTTAGCAGGCATCAGGGTGTTGTCATGCACACTTAGCAGGCATCAGGGTGTTGTCATGCACACTTAGCAGGCATCAGGGTGTTGTCATGCACACTTAGCAGGCATCAGGGTGTTGTCATGCACACTTAGCAGGCATCAGGGTGTTGTCATGCACACTTAGCAGGCATCAGGGTGTTGTCATGCACACTTAGCAGGCATCAGGGTGTTGTCATGCACACTTAGCAGGCATCAGGGTGTTGTCATGCACACTTAGCAGGCATCAGGGTGTTGTCATGCACACTTAGCAGGCATCAGGGTGTTGTCATGCACACTTAGCAGGCATCAGGGTGTTGTCATGCACACTTAGCAGGCATCAGGGTGTTGTCATGCACACTTAGCAGGCATCAGGGTGTTGTCATGCACACTTAGCAGGCATCAGGGTGTTGTCATGCACACTTAGCAGGCATCAGGGTGTTGTCATGCACACTTAGCAGGCATCAGGGTGTTGTCATGCACACTTAGCAGGCATCAGGGTGTTGTCATGCACACTTAGCAGGCATCAGGGTGTTGTCATGCACACTTAGCAGGCATCAGGGTGTTGTCATGCACACTTAGCAGGCATCAGGGTGTTGTCATGCACACTTAGCAGGCATCAGGGTGTTGTCATGCACACTTAGCAGGCATCAGGGTGTTGTCATGCACACTTAGCAGGCATCAGGGTGTTGTCATGCACACTTAGCAGGCATCAGGGTGTTGTCATGCACACTTAGCAGGCATCAGGGTGTTGTCATGCACACTTAGCAGGCATCAGGGTGTTGTCATGCACACTTAGCAGGCATCAGGGTGTTGTCATGCACACTTAGCAGGCATCAGGGTGTTGTCATGCACACTTAGCAGGCATCAGGGTGTTGTCATGCACACTTAGCAGGCATCAGGGTGTTGTCATGCACACTTAGCAGGCATCAGGGTGTTGTCATGCACACTTAGCAGGCATCAGGGTGTTGTCATGCACACTTAGCAGGCATCAGGGTGTTGTCATGCACACTTAGCAGGCATCAGGGTGTTGTCATGCACACTTAGCAGGCATCAGGGTGTTGTCATGCACACTTAGCAGGCATCAGGGTGTTGTCATGCACACTTAGCAGGCATCAGGGTGTTGTCATGCACACTTAGCAGGCATCAGGGTGTTGTCATGCACACTTAGCAGGCATCAGGGTGTTGTCATGCACACTTAGCAGGCATCAGGGTGTTGTCATGCACACTTAGCAGGCATCAGGGTGTTGTCATGCACACTTAGCAGGCATCAGGGTGTTGTCATGCACACTTAGCAGGCATCAGGGTGTTGTCATGCACACTTAGCAGGCATCAGGGTGTTGTCATGCACACTTAGCAGGCATCAGGGTGTTGTCATGCACACTTAGCAGGCATCAGGGTGTTGTCATGCACACTTAGCAGGCATCAGGGTGTTGTCATGCACACTTAGCAGGCATCAGGGTGTTGTCATGCACACTTAGCAGGCATCAGGGTGTTGTCATGCACACTTAGCAGGCATCAGGGTGTTGTCATGCACACTTAGCAGGCATCAGGGTGTTGTCATGCACACTTAGCAGGCATCAGGGTGTTGTCATGCACACTTAGCAGGCATCAGGGTGTTGTCATGCACACTTAGCAGGCATCAGGGTGTTATGCACACTTAGAAGGCATCAGGGTGTTGTTATGCACACTTAGCAGGCATCAGGGTGTTGTCATGCACACTTAGCAGGCATCAGGGTGTTGTCATGCACACTTAGCAGGCATCAGGGTGTTGTCATGCACACTTAGCAGGCATCAGGGTGTTGTCATGCACACTTAGCAGGCATCAGGGTGTTGTCATGCACACTTAGCAGGCATCAGGGTGTTGTCATGCACACTTAGCAGGCATCAGGGTGTTGTCATGCACACTTAGCAGGCATCAGGGTGTTGTCATGCACACTTAGCAGGCATCAGGGTGTTGTCATGCACACTTAGCAGGCATCAGGGTGTTGTCTTGCACACTTAGCAGGCATCAGGGTGTTGTCATGCACACTTAGCAGGCATCAGGGTGTTGTCATGCACACTTAGCAGGCATCAGGGTGTTGTCATGCACACTTAGCAGGCATCAGGGTGTTGTCATGCACACTTAGCAGGCATCAGGGTGTTGTCATGCACACTTAGCAGGCATCAGGGTGTTGTCATGCACACTTAGCAGGCATCAGGGTGTTGTCATGCACACTTAGCAGGCATCAGGGTGTTGTCATGCACACTTAGCAGGCATCAGGGTGTTGTCATGCACACTTAGCAGGCATCAGGGTGTTGTCTTGCACACTTAGCAGGCATCAGGGTGTTGTCATGCACACTTAGCAGGCATCAGGGTGTTGTCATGCACACTTAGCAGGCATCAGGGTGTTGTCATGCACACTTAGCAGGCATCAGGGTGTTGTCATGCACACTTAGCAGGCATCAGGGTGTTGTCATGCACACTTAGCAGGCTTCAGGGTGTTGTTACGCACATTAAACAAGAGGTTCAAATTCAATGATAACTTCCACTTGAGTTAGTTCAGGTTACTACCACCTAATATACCTCACTGACATAATAATGTTGCAGACATCACAGTGAATGCTGAAGACAACATCTTACCCCAACCATAGACTGTAAACAAAATTACTTGAGAGAAAAAAAAGTAACTAGCTAATGTTGCAATGACAATGAGATTAATCACTCTGGCCGACTTCCTTGGGCCATCCTGGGTAACTTACACATTACTATATATGTTGTGTATGTATGTAAGCATGAGTGTGCAGCTGCAGGTAGATGAGCCGGTACTCAATCTCACTTACACACGCGTTACCATGTATGACAAGTGTTACCAAGCACACCACTCGTGTTGATACACTCGTGTTGATGTAAATATGGGTGAGAGCGTTACACCGACGGTCGTAATAAACACACTCTCAACTTCTCAAGGTCACACACTAGACCCAGCTTCGGGAGAGGTATCAGTGTTTTAGTTTATTATGTTTTTTTACGCGTCAGTGCGAGTCATTCACTTGGTGTGTGAGAAGTTGAACAATACAATCCAGTTGATCAAATAATCTAAAACAATTTACACAATGTATAACTAGAAATATAATAATTGCAAATTGTTACTATTACAATCTTAACTAGGCGCTAAACCCACTAGATGAGATGGCAAGGAACATAGATGTTAACAGGCTGACTCTTGCTTAACACAGTTTAAAGGTAACTGAATTACTCAAGAGAGAAAGTATTCATGAAACTGAACATTATGCAGGAGTAAGCTTGTTCATAGTAAAATGCAATAATCTCGGTAAAAATGACAGTGGAAGTAGTCATCTGGTCTAACTAACCCGAGTTATCCCAGACAATCCGCACACATGCTGTCATACATGACTCACCCGGGCTATCCCAGACAATCCACACACACACTGAAATGCATGACGTTGAGAAAATTTAAATTGTTGTCTTTGATATGATATAAGATTAGAAACATCGAACACAGAATCTGTTTGGCTACAATTTCTCGAGGGACGTGACAAATTAATTTTGGGTGTGATTTATAGGCCCCCAAACCTTGATAGGGAGGGCAGTAAGCTGTTATGGGACGAAATTCATAAGGCATCTAGATATAAAAATGTTGTGATAATGGGAGATTTTAACTTTAGATAAATTGATTGGAACAATATGACAGGAAATTTTGAGTCTAGTGACTTTCTTGATACGGTTCAGGATTGCTTTTTAGAACAGGTTGTGACAGAACCAACTAGAGGAAACAATCTGCTTGACTTGGTTCTTGCCAACAAAGATTCACTAATTAATAATCTTGAGGTTAATGATGAGCTTGGGGAAAGTGATAACAAATCACTTAGTTTTAATATATCATGGAATTACCCAGATAACTGCAATCAAATCTCTATCCCAGATTTTCACTTGGCCGACTTCATGGGACTGAAAAATTACCTGGGTGGGCTAAATTGGGATGTCCTGACTATGGGTCAGGTAGGTGATCTTGGTTGCCAATATGACGTTTTTCAGAGCATAGTTCTAGCTGCCCAGACAACTTTTGTTCCGAGTAGGGAAATTAGATCTAACAAAAATGATCCCAAATGGATGAACATTAGATTAAAACATCTCATTGGTCAAAAGAGAGGCATATATAGGCGTATCAAAAGAGGGGATGGGCAGTTAAGAAATCAATATATTCAATTAAAGAGAGAAATAAAGAAAGGAAAAAGAAAAGCAAAAAGGGATTTTGAGGCTAAGGTCGCAAGGGATTCAAAGATTAACCCTAAAGGGTTCTTTCAGGTATACAGGAGTGAGATTAGGGACAAGATTGGCCCACTTAAGAGTAACTCTGGTCAGATCACTGACAGTGATAAGGATATGTGTGAAATTCTAAATACCTACTTCCTCTCAGTTTTCACCCAGGAAAATACTAGAGATATTCCTGAAATAATAGATTATGTAGAACAGGATGATAATAAACTACGTACGATTGCGGTAACTAGTGACATGGTCCTCAGACAAATAGAGAAACTAAAACCTAACAAATCCCCAGGTCCTGATGAACTGTTTGCAAGGGTGTTAAAGGAATGTAAAGAGGAACTTAGCATACCTTTGGCTAATCTTTTTAACATATCATTACAAACTGGCATAGTGCCTGATAAGTGGAAAATGGCAAATGTAATACCTATTTACAAAGCAGGTGACAGGTCCTTGGCTTCGAACTATAGACCAATAAGCCTTACCTCCATAGTGGGAAAATTTATGGAATCAATAATTGCCGAAGCAATTCGTAGCCATCTTGACAGGCACAGATTCAGAAAGGATATAGGAAAGCACTGGTTTGGTAATAGAGTTGTGGATGAGTGGAACAAACTCCCTAGTACAGTTATTCAGGCTAAAACGTTGTGTAGTTTTAAAAATAGGTTAGATAAATATATGAGTGGGTGTGAGTTGGACCTGACTAGCTTGTGCTGCTGGGTCGTGTACTTAGCTCTGTGAAGACCTGTTGTGTGCTCTCTGTGAATCTGAACCAGGATGCCCTCTCTTGAGCAACTTTACCAGCAGCTGAGAGAAGAGCTCAGAGTTGCTAAGATGGAGATACGGCGATTAACGGAGGAGAACAAGAGGATTCGTAGTAATCCTTCTGTTGTGAGTCCCCAGGTTAAGAGGGGAGCTTGGTCAGTGGCCGGGCAACATGGAACCAAGCTGAAGATCAAGAAAACGGTTGGAGAGGCAGAAACAACGAGAAACCAGAAGACTACCGTGGAAACTTCCAACTCATTCTCGGTGCTACCTGACGAATGTGAGTGTTCTACTGGGAATGCCACAACGAGCACCAAAGAAGCATTGGCAGACGTGAGTAAGACATCCCTAGAAACCCCAACGAAGACCATCGAGAACGTCTTGACGAATTCTACAAGTGGTGTAATGCTACCTGGCGAATGTGAGTCGACTACTCGGAGCATCACGACGGACGACGCCAAGGAAGGTAAAAACATTGTTGTTGTTGGGGATAGCCAGATTAGGTACATGGATAGGGCATTCTGTTTGAAGGATAGGAGTAGGAGGCAGAGAGTGTGTTTTCCTGGGGCTGGGATGAAGGATATTGTTAGCCGTCTGGATGACATCATGAGAGGTAATGGGAGCAATCCTATTATCTGTCTCAGTGCTGGAGGCAACGATGTTGGCAGACGTAGGAGTGAGGACCTGATTAGCAGGTATAGGTCAGCAATAGAGATAATTAGGAGGAAGGGTGGGAAACCTGTCATATGTGGCATTTTGCCAAGGAGAGGAGTTGGAAATGAATGGTTGTCCAGAGCAATTGGTGTCAATTGCTGGCTGGACAAATACTGTAAGGAAAATGCGGTAACATTCATTGACAACTGGGACCTCTTCTATGGCAGAAATGACATGTATGCCAGGGATGGGGTTCACTTATCTAGGTGTGGGGTGGGAGCACTGGCCAACGCAGTGGAGGGAGCTGTTAGGTCTTTAAACTAGGAATAGTTAGTGGTATGGGTTTTGGCGGGAAAACTGTGAAGTCGCAGGGTAGTAACATGAGTACTAGGAGAACTAGTAATAGGCAAAATGAGGTGGATATTGGAAAGCCAGTGGCACTAATTGACAAGGACAGTAATAGGTTTAGTGGAATAACAGAAAGGAGCAGGAAGGGTAAAGAGAGAGGAGGGTCATTAAATATTTATTACACAAATAGTCGCAGTGCTAGGAATAAGATGGACGAGTTGAGACTAGTTGCTAGTGCAGGTAACATAGATGTATTTGCCATTACTGAGACGTGGTTTAATTCAAAAAGTCGGGACATGCCTGCAGAATGTCACATTCAGGGTTTTAAA
Organism: Cherax quadricarinatus; assembly: GCF_038502225.1. NCBI lineage: Eukaryota > Metazoa > Arthropoda > Malacostraca > Decapoda > Parastacidae > Cherax > Cherax quadricarinatus. The sequence goes on from NC_091316.1 coordinate 27,380,814, forward strand.
TTGTTCCAAGTAGATAGAAGTATCGGGAAGGGGGGTGGGGTGGCATTGTATGTCCGAGATCGCTTGAACTGTTGCATAAAAACGGGTATTAAGTCTGAAGTAACACATACAGAGTCTGTTTGGATAGAATTTTCAGAGGGGCATGAAAAATTAATTTTAGGTGTGATATACCGTCCCCCAAATTTAGATAGGGACCAAGGGAGACTACTATGGGAGGAAATTGTTAGGGCCACAAGGCACGATAATGTAGTAATTCTAGGAGACTTTAACTTTAGTCATATTGATTGGAATTTCTTGACTGGGAATTTAGAATCATACGATTTCTTAGAAGTAGTTCAGGATTGTTTTTTGAAGCAGTTTGTGACAGAACCTACAAGGGGAAATAACCTGCTTGACTTAGTTCTGGCAAACAATGAATCCCTTGTTAATAATTTAGAAGTTTCAGAGGAACTGGGTGCTAGCGACCACAAATCAATTACATTTAGAATTGAATGGAAGTATGATAGTAGGGATAACTCAGTAACAGTCCCAGATTTTCGCTTAGCAGATTACGATGGGCTTAGAGAACACTTATCATCTGTTGACTGGGGTAACGAAGAGAGCTATCAATATGACAGTTTTCTGAACACAATACATGCTGCTCAAAGAACGTTTATCCCTTATAAGGAAATTAGATCAAATAGAAATGACCCAAAATGGATGAATAATAGGCTGAAATATCTACTAGGGCATAAGAAAGGAATTTATAGGCGTATCAAAAGAGGCGAGGGTCATCTTATGAATCAGTATATTGACATTAAGAGGGACATTAAAAAGGGGATAAGAAAAGCTAAAAGGGACTATGAAATTAAAGTTGCTAGGGATTCTAAAACTAACCCAAAAAGTTTTTTCCAGGTATATAGAACAAAAGTCAGAGATAAGATAGGTCCCCTTAAAAATAACTATGGGCATCTTACTGACAAAGAGAATGAAATGTGCTCGATTTTAAATAATTATTTTCTCTCGGTTTTTACACAGGAAGACACTAATAATATTCCGGTAATTAATTTTTATAGTGGATCAGAAGAAGATAAATTATGTAACATCACAGTCACTAGTGAAATGGTTGTGAAGCAGATAGACCGACTGAAGCAAAATAAGTCACCGGGTCCTGATGAGGTTTTTTCAAGGGTTCTTAAGGAATGCAAAATGGAAGTCTGTGAACCATTAACTAATATTTTTAATTTATCTCTTCAAACAGGTGTAGTGTCTGATATGTGGAAGATGGCTAATGTAATTCCTATTTTTAAAACAGGGGACAAGTCGTTACCGTCAAATTACCGCCCAATAAGCCTGACCTCAATTGTAGGCAAGTTGCTAGAGTCAATTATAGCTGAGATTATAAGAAGCCATCTCGATAAGCATAGCTTGATTAATGATACTCAGCATGGATTCACAAGAGGCCGGTCTTGTCTAACTAATTTATTAACTTTCTTCAGTAAAGCTTTTGAGGCTGTTGACCACGATAAAGAATTTGATATTATTTACTTAGATTTTAGTAAGGCATTTGATAGAGTTCCGCACCAAAGACTGTTGAAGAAAGTAGCAGCTCATGGCATTGGGGGAAGGGTGCTCTCGTGGATCGAATCATGGCTCACAGACAGGAAGCAGAGAGTGTCCATAAATGGGGTTAAATCCGAGTGGGGATCAGTAACAAGTGGCGTTCCACAGGGATCAGTCTTGGGCCCGTTGTTGTTTATAATATATATCAATGATCTTGATGAAGGAATTACTAGTGATATGAGCAAATTCGCCGATGACACGAAGATAGGTAGGATAATTGATTCAAACGTAGATGTTAGGGAACTTCAGGAGGATTTAGACAAACTCTACTCTTGGTCAGAAAAGTGGCAGATGCAGTTCAATGTAGATAAATGCAAGGTTCTGAAGCTCGGGAGTGTCCATAACCCTAGCACTTATAAGTTAAATAATGTAGAACTTAGCCATACAGATTGCGAAAAGGACTTGGGGGTTATGGTAAGCAGCAACCTTAAACCAAGACAGCAATGCCTAAGCGTACGTAATAAGGCAAATAGATTACTGGGATTTATATCAAGAAGTGTAAGCAACAGAAGTCCAGAGGTCATACTGCAGCTTTATACATCATTAGTAAGGCCTCACCTAGATTATGCAGCTCAATTCTGGTCTCCATATTACAGAATGGACATAAATTCGTTAGAAAACATTCAGCGTAGGATGACTAAATTAATACATAGCATTAGAAATCTTCCTTATGAAGAAAGATTGAAGACTCTTAAGTTACATTCACTTGTTAGACGAAGAATGAGGGGAGACCTGATCGAAGTGTATAAGTGGAAGATAGGTATTAATAAAGGGGATATTAACAAGGTCTTGAGGATATCTCTCCAAGAGAGAACCCGCAGTAATGGATTTAAATTAGATAAGTTTAGATTTAGAAAGGACATAGGAAAGTATTGGTTTGGAAATAGGGTAGTAGATGAGTGGAACAGTCTACCTAGTTGGGTTATTGAGGCTAGGACTTTGGGTAGTTTCAAATTTAGGTTGGATAAGTACATGAGTGGGATGGGTTGGATTTGAGTGGGACTTGCACATCAGAGCTTATTTCTTGGGTAGCATTGAAAATTGGGTAGGTCAAATGATAGTGGGATGAATTGTAAAGGACCTGCCTAGTATGGGCCAACAGGCCTGCTGCAGTGTTCCTCCTTTCTTATGTTATGTTCTTATGGAAATATAAACACAAATGCAGTATAAGGACCAAGTCACAAACAGAACTGAGGAAATGGTATGGTGATACCGACAAGATGTGGAAAAAGACACTTATGTACAGTTCAGGACATTTATTAAAGGAAACGTTTCGCCACGAGTGGCTTCTTCAGTCCTAATACAGAGAAAACTAAGAAAACACACATATATATAGTGGCGGGAGTCAGGTGAGGTGATGCGTGGGTAGAGGTGGTAGTAGTAGTAGTAGTAGTAGTAGTAATGGAACTAAGGAGGTGAGGAACTAGAGAGGGACCTGCTGGCATCAAGTAACACCAGTTCCCAGGATGGGTAATATCCTCTTGCTTAGTAATTTTGAAATACTGTAACTACCGGATTTTTGCTTTATAGTGTTACTGACAGAAATTAGTGCAGCTTCAATGCATTTTCTCCGTCTTAAGTCGTCTTCTTTAATAACTAGTTTAGCTTCATTGAATTTCATGAGGTGTCCAACATCGTCTCTATGTTGAACACATGCGTTTTTGCGGTCATCATTTCTGCAAGCATTTTTGTGTTCTGCTATCCTAATGTCCAGAGTTCTGGCTGTTTCCCCTACATATACTTTGTCACACCCCCCACATGGTATAGTGTAGATTCCTGCACTTGTGCCAGAATCATGCTTGGGTTTTTGTATCAGGTTCCTAATAGTAGTTGAAGAGCTGGTAGATATTTTAGCCAGTTTTCTGTCAAACATTTTTGAAACATTAGTGGCAACGTTGCTGACCGGTAAAACGATGTAACTTGGAGGCTTTTCTTCAATTTGATAGGTGTTGGTCTTGCTGAGGATACGTGTTGCACGTTTCCTGCAGTCACGTATGAAGTGTAGGGGAAAGTGTAGTGAACTAAAAGAGTTGGTGATGTATGTACATTCTTCTTCGAGGAACTGCGGACTGGAAATTCTGTAGGCTCTCAGAAAGAAGCCAATAACTACCCCTCTTTTAGTTCTTGTGTCATGGTGAGAGAAGAAATGTAGAAGATCATTCTTGTAGGTAGGCTTCCGGTAGACTTTAAAAGAAAGTTTGTTTTCCCCTGTGCGTAAGAGAACGTCGAGAAAAGGTAACTGGTTGTCCTTCTCCTCCTCTAGAGTAAATTTAATAGTAGGTTCCAGAGTGTTGATGGTGTTGAGGATGCCCTGTACGTCAAGATTTTTGGGTACAATGACCAAAATATCATCTACGTACCGCATCCAAGTAACTGAACGAGGGATGTTATTGAGGATCCTTCTTGATTCCAGGTCCTCCATATATAAATTGGCAAGAACTGCACTAAGGGGGGATCCCATGGCTAGTCCGAAGAGTTGTTTGTACTTCTTGTCCTCGAACCTAAAACAGTTATAACGAACACAAAGTTCGACAAGGCTCACAAAATCTTGGCGGGGTACAGGTAACTCTGTATCATCTTTAATCACCCTGCGAAGAAGATCAATGGCTTGATCAACTGGGACATTGGTGAATAAGGCAGTCACGTCAAAACTTGCAAGCTTCTTATCACTCATGTCGAGATCCCTGATACGGTTAAGGAGGTCACCCGAATGCTTTAGATGAGCCTGACTGATTGTACCCAGGAGCTTTGACAAATATTTCGCCAAAACTCCTGCTAGACTGTGAGGGGCGCTGCCGATACCAGATGTAATGGGTCTCATAGGCAGTTCGGGGATGGAAACGTATGTGTTGGCGTCGTTCAATAAATCTTGCATCTTACTAACGTAGTCTGTACTGTTGAGGATGACCACTCCTCCTCCTCGCAGGGTGATTAAAGATGATACAGAGTTACCTGTACCCCGCCAAGATTTTGTGAGCCTTGTCGAACTGTGTGTTCGTTATAACTGTTTTAGGTTCGAGGACAAGAAGTACAAACAACTCTTCGGACTAGCCATGGGATCCCCCCTTAGTGCAGTTCTTGCCAATTTATATATGGAGGACCTGGAAGCAAGAAGGATCCTCAATAACATCCCTCGTTCAGTTACTTGGATGCGGTACGTAGATGATATTTTGGTCATTGTACCCAAAAATCTTGACGTACAGGGCATCCTCAACACCATCAACACTCTGGAACCTACTATTAAATTTACTCTAGAGGAGGAGAAGGACAACCAGTTACCTTTTCTCGACGTTCTCTTACGCACAGGGGAAAACAAACTTTCTTTTAAAGTCTACCGGAAGCCTACCTACAAGAATGATCTTCTACATTTCTTCTCTCACCATGACACAAGAACTAAAAGAGGGGTAGTTATTGGCTTCTTTCTGAGAGCCTACAGAATTTCCAGTCCGCAGTTCCTCGAAGAAGAATGTACATACATCACCAACTCTTTTAGTTCACTACACTTTCCCCTACACTTCATACGTGACTGCAGGAAACGTGCAACACGTATCCTCAGCAAGACCAACACCTATCAAATTGAAGAAAAGCCTCCAAGTTACATCGTTTTACCGGTCAGCAACGTTGCCACTAATGTTTCAAAAATGTTTGACAGAAAACTGGCTAAAATATCTACCAGCTCTTCAACTACTATTAGGAACCTGATACAAAAACCCAAGCATGATTCTGGCACAAGTGCAGGAATCTACACTATACCATGTGGGGGTGTGACAAAGTATATGTAGGGGAAACAGCCAGAACTCTGGACATTAGGATAGCAGAACACAAAAATGCTTGCAGAAATGATGACCGCAAAAACGCATGTGTTCAACATAGAGACGATGTTGGACACCTCATGAAATTCAATGAAGCTAAACTAGTTATTAAAGAAGACGACTTAAGACGGAGAAAATGCATTGAAGCTGCACTAATTTCTGTCAGTAACACTATAAAGCAAAAATCCGGTAGTTACAGTATTTCAAAATTACTAAGCAAGAGGATATTACCCATCCTGGGAACTGGTGTTACTTGATGCCAGCAGGTCCCTCTCTTGCCTCACCTCCTTAGTTCTATTACTACTATTACTACTACTACTACTACCTCCTCTACCCACGCATCACCTCACCTGACTCCCGCCACTATATATATGTGTGTTTTCTTAGTTTTCTCTGTATTAGGACTGAAGAAGCCACTCGTGGCGAAACGTTTCCTTTAATAAATGTCCTGAACTGTACATAAGTGTCTTTTTCCACAATTCACCATCTCCCCTTCACCTTGTTTGCTGGCGATACGTTCCGTTTTCGTCAAACGGCTGGACAAACTCGTCACCTCTTTATCGACTGAGGATCTTAAGACCTCCTGAGCTGCTTTGGGGATTAGCGTGGACGGTTACAAAGCATGGCTTGCTTCTGCAGTGTTTTAAAAACTGAGGTTGGAGAGTTGAAGGAGGAGGTCTTGCTTCTCCAGGAGGAGATTAGGAGGCTGAAGGTCCACCTCAATGGGTCTGGGAGAGAGTGTGAGGTGGCTGGAGTTGTGGGGAATGAGACTTCTAGCAGTGAGGTGCAGTCTGTCTCTCGCTGTGAGGAGGCTGTAGTTGGGGAGGTAGCAACAGCTACCAGCAGTGAGGTGCAGCCCAGCACCTGCTGCAAGTGGCGAGTTGTTCACAGTAATGGGAGGCGCATCAGAGTAAGGAAAGTTAAGAGTGAAGATCTGAAGGTAGGAAATCGCTTCTCTGTTCTCCAGGATGAATGTACTTCAGTGGCCAGTGAAGGTAAGGGTACTACTGCCCCTGCTAATGAAGGTAAGCGCATTCTTGTGGTTGGGGACTCTCAGGTAAGATATATTGACCGTGCTTTTTGTAATAGGAATAAGAAGATGAGAGATAGAGTGTGCTTCCCTGGAGCTGGTGTTGGGGACATTGTCAACAGGCTGGATAATATCATGTCAGGTAATGGGAACAAGCCCATTATCTGTCTCAGTGCTGGTGGAAATGATATTGGGAAGGGTAGGAGAGAAGAGCTGCTAGATAAGTACAGGTCAGCTATTGATTTCATTAAGTCTAAGGGAGGGATCCCAATCATATGTAGCATCTTGCCTAGAAGGGGAGTAGGAAATGAATGGTTGTCTAGGGCAATTGGTGTAAATTGCTGGCTAGATAGATACTGCAAGGAACTTGCAATCCCATTCATTGACAACTGGAACAACTTTTATGGCAAACATGATATGTATGCAAGGGATGGGGTACATCTCTCTGGGGCAGGGGTGGTAGCACTTGCAGACTCGATTGAGAAGGCCATTGGTGAAATGCCTATGATTTTAAACTGATGGAAGATAGAGGTATGGGTGTGTGTGGGAAACAAGCAGGTTGCAACACTAGGGTTGGAAACAGTAAATGTATAAAAGGCATTCAGCATGAAGTTATAAATAAAGACAATAGAACAGGTCAGCTAACAAAGGGGGGCAGCAGAGGGCAGCATGGGACTAGCTCCCTTAAGGTTTACTATACTAATAGCAGGAGTGTTAGAAATAAGATAGATGAGCTAAGATTAATTGCAAGTGCAGGAAACATAGATATTATTGCTATAACAGAGACCTGGCTCAATCTGAAAGATAGAGAGATGCCCTCTGAATGTCACATACAAGGCTATAAATTATTCCACACTGACAGGGTCAACAGGAAAGGTGGTGGAGTAGCGATGTATGTCAGAGACAATTTAAATTGTTGTGTAAGACAAGATATTAAATTAGAAGCGTCAGCCACTGAATCTGTTTGGTTACAGCTTCTCGAGGGCCGAGAAAAACTAATTTTGGGTGTGATTTACAGGGCCCCAAATCTTGATAGGGAGTGCAGTAAACTTCTATGGGACGAAATTCGTAAGGCATCTACATACGAAAATGTTGTGCTAATGGGAGATTTCAACTATAGACAGATTGACTGGAGCAATTTGACAGGAAATTTAGAGTCGGGTGACTTTCTTGATACGATCCAGGATTGTTTTTTAAAACAGTTTGTGACAGAGCCAACTAGGGGAAATAACCTCCTTGACTTGGTTCTTGCCAGTAGGGAAACACTAATTAATAATCTTGAGGTTAATGATGAGCTTGGGGAGAGTGATCACAAATCACTCAGTTTTAATATATTATGGAATTCCCCTAATAATGGCAATCAAGTCTCCGTCCCTGACTTTCGCTTGGCTGATTTCATAGGACTGAAAAATTACTTAGGTGGGCTGAACTGGAATGACCTGACTAAGGGTCAGGTAGGTGGTGATGGTTGCCGATATGATGCTTTCCAGGGCATAGTTCTAGCTGCTCAGTCAAATTATGTTCCAAATAGGGAAATCAGATCAAACAAAAATGATCCTAAATGGATGAACAATAGATTAAAATATCTGATTGGTCAAAAGAGAGGCATATATAGGCAAATCAAAAGAGGAGAGGGCCAATTAAGAAATCGATATATTCAGTTAAAGAGAGAAATAAAAAAGGGAATTAGAAAAGCGAAAAGAGATTATGAGGTTAAAGTTGCAAGAGAATCGAAGACTAACCCAAAAGGATTCTTTCAGGTATACAGAAGTAAGATCAGGGACAAGATAGGCCCACTCAAAAGTTCCTCGGGTCAGCTCACTGACAGTGATAAGGAAATGTGTAGAATTTTTAACACATACTTCCTCTCAGTTTTTACACAGGAGGATACCAGCGATATACCAGTAATGATAAATTATGTAGAACAGGACGATAATAAACTGTGCACTATTAGGGTCACAAGTGACATGGTCCTTAGGCAAATAGATAAATTGAAACCTAACAAATCCCCAGGCCCTGATGAACTGTATGCAAGGGTTCTAAAGGAATGTAAAGAGGAGCTTAGCACACCTTTGGCTAATCTTTTCAACATATCACTACAAACTGGCATGGTGCCAGATAAGTGGAAAATGGCAAATGTGATACCTATTTTCAAAACAGGTGACAGGTCCTTAGCTTCGAACTATAGACCAATAAGCCTAACCTCCATAGTGGGAAAATTTATGGAATCAATAATTGCCGAGGCAGTTCGTAGCCACCTTGAAAAGCATAAATTAATCAACGAATCTCAGCATGGTTTTACAAAGGGGCGTTCCTGCCTTACGAATTTATTAACTTTTTTCACTAAGGTATTTGAGGAGGTAGATCATGGTAATGAATATGATATTGTGTATATGGACTTCAGTAAGGCTTTTGACAGGGTCCCACATCAGAGACTATTGAGGAAAATTAAAGCACATGGAATAGGAGGAGAAATTTTTTCCTGGATAGAGGCATGGTTGACAAATAGGCAGCAGAGAGTTTGCATAAATGGGGAGAAATCAGAGTGGGGAAGCGTCACGAGCGGTGTTCCACAGGGGTCAGTGTTGGGCCCCCTGCTGTTCACAATCTACATAAACGACATAGATGAGGGCATAAAGAGCGACATCGGCAAGTTTGCCGATGACACCAAAATAGGCCGTCGAATTCATTCTGACGAGGACATTCGAGCACTCCAGGAAGATTTGAATAGACTGATGCAGTGGTCGGAGAAGTGGCAGATGCAGTTTAATATAGACAAATGCAAAGTTCTAAATGTTGGACAGGACAATAACCATGCCACATATAAACTAAATAATGTAGATCTTAATATTACGGATTGCGAAAAAGATTTAGGAGTTCTGGTTAGCAGTAATCTGAAACCAAGACAACAGTGCATAAGTGTTCGCAATAAAGCTAATAGAATCCTTGGCTTCATATCAAGAAGCATAAATAATAGGAGTCCTCAGGTTGTTCTTCAACTCTATACATCCTTGGTTAGGCCTCATTTAGATTATGCTGCACAGTTTTGGTCACCGTATTACAGAATGGATATAAATTCTCTGGAAAATGTACAAAGGAGGATGACAAAGATGATCCCATGTATCAGAAACCTTCCCTATGAGGATAGACTAAGGGCCCTGAAACTGCACTCTCTAGAAAGACGTAGAATTAGGGGGGATATGATTGAGGTGTATAAATGGAAGACAGGAATAAATAAAGGGGATGTAAATAGTGTGCTGAAAATATCTAGCCTAGACAGGACTCGCAGCAATGGTTTTAAGTTGGAAAAATTCAGATTCAGGAAGGATATAGGAAAGTACTGGTTTGGTAATAGAGTTGTGGATGAGTGGAACAAACTCCCAAGTACCGTTATAGAGGCCAGAACGTTGTGTAGCTTTAAAAATAGGTTGGATAAATACATGAGTAGATGTGGGTGGGTGTGAGTTAGACCTGATAGCTTGTGCTAACAGGTCGGTTGCCGTGTTCCTCCCTTAAGTCAATGTGACCTGACCTGACTAGGTTGGGTGCATTGGCTTAAGCCGGTAGGAGACTTGGACCTGCCTCGCGTGGGCCAGTAGGCCTTCTGCAGTGTTCCTTCGTTCTTATGTTCTTATGTTCTTATGCCTTATTACGTACGCTTAGGCATTGCTGTCTTGGTTTAAGGTTGCTGCTCACCATAACCCCCAAGTCCTTTTCGCAATCTGTATGGCTAAGTTCTACATCATTTAACTTATAAGTACTAGGGTTATGGAAAACTCCCGAGCTTCAGAACCTTGCATTTATCTACATTGAACTGCATCTGCCACTTTTCTGACCAAGAATAGAGTTTGTTTAAATCCTCCTGAAGTTCCATAACATCTACGTTTGAATCAATTATCCTACCTATCTTTGTGTCATCGGCGAATTTGCTCATATCACTAGTAATTCCCTCATCAAGATCGTTGATATATATTATAAACAACAACGGGCCCAAGACTGATCCCTGTGGAACGCCACTTGTTACAGATCCCAACTCGGATTTAACCCCATTTATGGACACTCTCTGCTTCCTGTCTGTGAGCCATGACTCGATCCACGAGAGCACTTTTCCCCCAATGCCATGAGCTGCCACTTTCTTTAACAGTCTATGGTGCGGAACTCTATCAAAAGCCTTACTAAAATCTAAGTAAATAATATCAAATTCTTTATCGTGGTCAACAGCCTCAAAAGCTTTACTGAAGAAAGTTAATAAATTAGTTAGACAAGACCGGTCTCTTGTGAATCGATCCAAGCTATTCTTATCGAGATGGCTTCTTATAATCTCAGCTATAATTGACTCTAGTAATTTGAGGTCAGGCTTATTGGGCGGTAATTTGACGGTAACGACTTGTCCCCTGTTTTAAAAATAGGAATTACATTAGCCATCTTCCACATATCAGACACTACACCTGTTTGAAGAGATAAATTAAAAATATTAGTTAATGGTTCACAGAGTTCCATTTTGCATTCCTTAAGAACCCTTGAAAAAACCTCATCAGGACCCGGCGACTTATTTTGCTTTAGTCTGTCTATCTGCTTCACAACCATTTCACTAGTGACTGTGATGTTACATAATTTATCTTTTTCTAGCCCACTATAAAAATTAATTACTGGAATATTGTTAGTGTTTTCCTGTGTAAAAACCGAGAGAAAATAATTATTTAAAATCGAGCACATTTCATTCTCTTTGTCAGTAAGATGCCCATAGTTATTTTTAAGGGGACCTATCTTATCTCTAACTTTTGTTCTATAGACCTGGAAAAAACTTTTTGGGTTAGTTTTAGAATCCCTAGCAACTTTAATTCCATAGTCCCTTTTAGCTTTTCTTATCCCCTTTTTAATGTCCCTCTTAATGTCAATATACTGATTTATGAGATGAAGCTCACCTCTTTTGATACGCCTATAAATTCCTTTCTTATGCCCTAGTAGATATTTCAGCCTATTATTCATCCATTTTGGGTCATTTCTATTTGATCTAATTTCTTTATAAGGGATAAACGTTCTTTGAGCAGCATGTATAGTGTTCAGAAAACTGTCATATTGATAGCTCTCTTCGTTACCCCAGTCAACAGATGATAAGTGTTCTCTAAGCCCATCGTAATCTGCTAAGCGAAAATCTGGGACTGTTACTGAGTTATCGCTACTATCGTACTTCCATTCAATGCTAAATGTAATTGATTTGTGGTCGCTAGCACCCAGTTCCTCTGAAATTTCTAAATTATTAACAAGGGATTCATTGTTTGCCAGAACTAAGTCAAGCAGGTTATTTCCCCTTGTAGGTTCTGTCACAAACTGCTTCAAAAAACAATCCTGAACTACTTCTAAGAAGTCGTATGATTCTAAATTCCCAGTCAAGAAATTCCAATCAATATGACTAAAGTTAAAGTCTCCTAGAATTACTACATTATCGTGCCTTGTGGCCTTAACAATTTCCTCCCATAGTAGTCTCCCTTGGTCCCTATCTAAGTTTGGGGGACGGTATATCACACCTAAAATCAGTTTTTCATGCCCCTCTGAAAATTCTATCCAAACAGACTCTGTATGTGTTACTTCAGACTTAATACCCGTTTTCATGCAACAGTTCAAGCGATCTCGGACATACAATGCCACCCCACTCCCCTTCCCGATACTTCTATCTACTTGGAACAATTTAAAACCCTGAATGTGACATACCGCAGGCATGTCCCGACTTTTTGAATTAAACCACGTCTCAGTTAAGGCAAATACATCAATGTTACCTGCACTAGCAACTAATCTCAACTCGTCCATCTTATTCTTAGCACTACGGCTATTAGCATAATAAACATTGAAAGACTCTCCTTTCTCTTTACCCTTCCTCCTCATTTCTGCTTTTTCTACTAAACCTATTACTGTCCTTATCACCCAGTGACACTGGCTTTTCAATATCTACCTCGTTCTGCTTATTACTAGTTCCCCTAGAACTCATAATATTACTACACTGGGACTTCACTGTTTTCCTGCCAAAACCCATACCACTAACTATTCCTAGTTTAAAGTCCTAACAGCTCCCTCCACTGCAGTTGCCAGTGCCCCTACACCAGACCTAGATAAGTGAACCCCATCCCTGGCATACATGTCATTTCTGCCATAGAAGAGGTCCCAGTTGTCAATGAATGTTACCGTATTTTCCTTACAGTATTTGTCCAGCCAGCAATTGACACCAATTGCCCTGGACAACCATTCATTTCCAACTCCTCTCCTTGGCAAAATACCACATATGACAGGGTTCCCACCCTTCCTCCTAATTATTTCTATTGCTGACCTATACCTGCTAATCAGGTCTTCACTCCTACATCTGCCAACATCGTTGCCTCCTGCACTGAGACAGATAATAGGATTGCTCCCATTACCTCTCATGATGTCATCCAGATGGCTAATAATATCCTCCATCCCAGCCCCAGGAAAGCAAACCCTCTGTCTCCTACTCCTATCCTTCAAGCAGAACGCCCTATCCATATGCCTAACTTGGCTATCCCCAACAACAACAATATTTTTAACTTCCTTGGTGTCGTTCGTCGTGACGTTCCCAGTAGTCGACTCGCATTCGTCGGGTATCACTGAGAATGTATTAGATGTTTCCACAACAGTTTCCACAGCAGTCTCTTCTTCATCGTTTCTACCTTTCCATTCGTCTTCTTGATCGTCAACTTTGTTCCCTGCTGTCCAGCCACTGACCAGTTTCCCTTCTTGACCTGAGGACTCAAAACAGGAGGACTACTACGAATCTTCTTGTTTTCCTCGGTCAGTCGCCGAATATCCATCTTTGCCATCCTCAATTCTTCCTTAAGCTGTTGGTAAAGTTGCTCGATGGAGGGCATCTTGCTTCAATCTGTAGAGAGCGCACAAACAGGTCTTCACAGAGCTAAGTACACGTCACCACTCTAAGTACACATCACCACTCACAAACAGATGGAGGAGGTGAATGTATTTAGATATTTACTAGTGGACATGTCAGCAGGATGAGGTGAATCACAGAAGTAATGAGGGGAAAAGGGTGAGTGGTGCACTTATGAGTCTGTGGAGACAAAGGGGAATGCATGAGAGTATAGTTGTACAAAAACTCTTGTATGGGTGTGAAGCATGGGTGATGAATGTTGCAACAAGGAGAAGGTGGAGGCAGTGGAGATGTCGTGTCTTAGGACAATGTGTGGTGTGAATATAATGAAGAGAATTCGTAGTTTGGAATTTAGGAGAAGGTGTGGGATTGCCAAAACTATTATCCAGAGGGCTGAGGAGGGGTTATTGAGGTGGTTCGGACATGTAGAGAGAATTGAACAAAACAGAATGACTTCGAGAGTGTATAAATCTGTCGTGGAGGAAAGGTGGGGTAGGGGTCGGCCTAGGAAGGGTGGGAGGGAGAGGGGTTTGTAAAGGAGGTTTTGTGTGCGAGGGGCTTGGACTTCCAGCAAGTGTGCATGAGCGTATTTGATAGGAGTGAATGGAGACAAGTGGTTTTTAATACTTGAAGTGCTGTTGGAGTGTGAGCAAAGTAACATTTATGAAGGGATTCAGGGAAACTGGCAGGCCGGACTTGAGTCCTGGAGATGGGAAGTACAGTGCCGGCACTTTGAAGGAGGGGTGTTAATGTTGCAGTTTAAAAACTGTAGTGTAAAGCACCCCTGTGGCAAGACAGTGATGGAGTGAATGATGAATTTTTTTTTTCGGGCCACCCTGACTTGGTGGGAGTCGGCCGATGTGTTAATAATAATAGAAAATTATTTATTTGTCTGAGAACCATGTCACTAGAGACTTGGATTGTGCATAATTTATCATCGTTCAGTTCAACGTAGTTTATTATTTTTGGAATTTCGCTAGTATCTTCCTGTTTAAAAACTGAGAGGAAATAAGTGTTAAAAATTCTAACATTTCCTTTTCACTGTTGATGAGCTGACCTGAGTGACTTTTGAGTGGACCTATCTTTTCCCTAATCTTACTTCTGTATACCTAAAAGAAACCCTCTGGATTACTCTTCCAATTTCTTGCGATTTTGACCGATAACCTTTTTTTGCTCTTCTTATTACTCTTTTGATTCGCCTATGTATGCCTTTCTTTTGACCAATTAGGTATTTTAATCTATTGTTTATCCATTTTAGATAATTTTTGCTTGATCTATTTTTTTTCTTTTTGGAACATAAGTTGTCTGTGCAGCTAAAACTATGCTCCAAAAATCGTCATATTGGCAACTATCACCACCTACCTGACCCATAGTCAGGTCATTCCTGTTCATCCCTCCCAGATTTATGCATACTTGTGAAATCGGCCAAACAGAAGTCTGGGACAGAGACTTGACAGTAGTTATTAGGGTAATTCCATGATATATTGAAACTGAGTGATTTGTGATACCTTTCTCCAAGCTCATCATTAACTTAACCTCTAGATTATTAATTAGTATTTCCTTGTTGGCAGGAATAAAGTCTATTAGGTTATTTCCTTTAGTTGGTTCTGTCACAAATTGCTTTTAAAAGCAATCCTGAATCATATCAAGAAAATCTCTAGAATCCAGATTTCCTGTCATATCACTCCAATCAATTTGTCTACAGTTGAAATCTCCCATTAACACAACATTTCCATATCTAGTTGACCCTATCAGTGTGTAATAGTTTGTATCCTTGTATGTAGCATTCAGAAGGGATTTCTTTATCTTTCAGGTTAAACCAGGTCTCCGTTATAGCAATATTATCTTAGCTACCTGCACATGCAATTAATCTTAGCTCATCTATCTTATTTCTTACACTGCTGCTATTATTAATATAGTAAACCTTCAGTGAGCCAGTCACTTGCTGCTCTCTACTGTCTCTATTTACTAGCAACTTTATTATAATATCTTTTACACATATTCCTGAGGTGTCCTGGTAATATCTGCTGTTTTCAGCTGCAACCTGATTATTTCCCACACACACACCCATACTTCTATATTCTATCAGTTTCAAGTCCTGGACAATTCAGCAATAGCCCCCTTGATCAAGTTGGCTAATGCTACTATACTAACGTGAAAGAAACTTACGTAATTTTTAATGTATTTAGTCACTAATTAAAATATTAACGTGCATATCATTGATGCAGTAAAAATGTAATATTGAAAGATTATATTAAACTGTGTAGTCCACGAGCATTAAATATTATATATAAATATGGGAGGTTTAGTGTAAAAGTGGAATAGATATCTGGGAGTTGCCTGGAGACCTGGAGTTTACCTGGAGAAAGTTCCGGGGGTCAACGCCCCCGCGGCCCGGACTGTGATTAGTCGACAGTTGGACAGTTGTTGAATATCTCCAATGGAAACATTTTTTTTTTTTGAGTTGGATTCATTGGCTTATTGAAAGATAATATATTTTTCAGAGAGCGTATCGATGTGGGTGTACTTGTACGGGTATGTGTCGATTCTGGTGATGAGCAACACAGTCTTCTTCCTACTGGTAGCCTATGTTCTCATCTCTTCTCACAACGACCCCATGTTGAAGCGATCCAGGGAGAACAACCGCGAGAGGTGAGTGTTATGAATATATGAACATTGAACATATTAGTGGCCTTCCTATATACTGTAAACTTGAACATACTGTCAACCCGGTGGACTAGAAAATCTAAAAATGAAAGTTTAAAGTCCACTTCTTTCTCCACAGTGAATTTAATAGACGGGACAGGAGCGTTAAGTCTCTGGCACTGGTCTGCCTGGGGACATCTACCTTATTCTAGCTGGAGACATTTCCCTGAACGAATCTACCAGGACTTCCTACTCATTTCTGCAACACTACAAGCTTTTGAATTTGAGTTGAAAGGCCTAAAGCTATCTGTGAATCTCCTCCAGCTCCTCTGAAGCTGGATGTGAGCCAAGTATGCAGCAAGCATTTCCCCTCTGGAACATGAAAGTGGCCGTGCTTGGGTCTCTAGTAGACTCAATGAGTCTGGAATCCAGTTCTTTGATAAACTTGTGGCAATCTTTCTCCATGATCCCAAGGTCTCTGATCCCACTGGGGCAAATTGATGTTGATGGCTTATGTCTCTGTACCTGCTGATCTTGTACTCCTTCTAGTGATCCACGGCACTTCTCTCTCTTGCCCAGCGTCATGACGGATGTAAAGTTCCGACTCGCGGGTATAGTCCCATGCTAAAAGCTTGATATTCTTTCAAGAATAGATGGTGATCCCGTCGGAGTGGTTTGTGGGAGGGTGAGTATTAGTGGATGCTAGGGATCGGGACTCTCTCTCTCTCTGTTGGGCACCAAGCTGAAGCAAGACTCCTTTTTATGATGCCACTGACTTCATTATGTCTTGCATGCCAACCCTTGGTTGGTCGGCTTTCGAATCACCGCAAATACATGTATATTCCGTGTGAACTGGGGCAGCAAAGCGGAGAGCCACTGCAATACAGGGGATCTGTGGGTCGAAGCGTGTTCCCATTGCTGTTTGCATTATATATACACACACACACACACATATATATATATATATATATATATATATATATATATATATATATATATATATATATATATATATATATATATATATATATATATATATATATATATATATATATATATATATATATATATATATATATATATATACACACACACACACAACATATCAATCCAAACTGCCAGTATCCCAACCCCTCCTTTAAAGTGCAGGCATTGTACTTCCCATTTCCAGGACTCAAGTCCGGTTATATAAAATAACCGGTTTCCATGAATCCCTTCACTAAATATTACCCTGCACACACTCCAACAGCTCGTCAGGTCCCAAATACCATTCGTCTCCATTCACTCCTATCTAACACGCTCACGCACGCTTGCTGGAAATCCAAGCCCTTTGCCCACTAAACCTCCTTTACCCCCTCCCTCCAACCTTTTCAAGGACGACCTCTACCCCGCCTTCCTTCTCCTACGGATTTATACGCTCTCCATGTCATTCTACTTTGATCCATTCTTTCTAAATGACCAAACCATCTCAACAAACCCTCTTCTGCCCTCTGACTAATACTTTTATTAACTCCACACCTTCTCCTAATTTCCACACTCCGAATTTTCTGCATAATATTTACACCACACATTGCCCTTAGACTGGACATCTCCACTGCCTCCAACCGTCTCCTCGCTGCTGCATTTACAACCCAAGCTTCACACCCATATAAGAGTGTTGGTACTACTATACTTTCATACATTCCCTTCTTTGGCTCCATAGATAACGCTTTTCTTCTCCACGTATACCTCAATGCACCATTCGCCTTTTTTTCTCTCATCAATTCTATGATTAACCTCATCCTTCATAAATCCATCCGCTGACACGTCAACTCCCAAGTATCTGAAAACATTCACTTCTTCCACACTCCTCCTCTCCAACTTGATATCCAATTTTTCTTTATCTAAATCATTTGACACCCTCATCACCTTACTCTTTTCTATGTTCACTTTCAACTTTCTACCTTTACACACATTCCCAAACTCGTCCACTAACCTTTGCGATTTTTCTTTAGAATCTCCCATAAGCACAGTATCATCAGCAAAAGGTAACTGTGTCAATTCCCATTCTGTATTTGATTCCCCATAATTTAATCCCACCCCTCTTCCGAACACCTTAGCATTTACTTCTTTTACAACCCCATCTATAAATATATTAAACAACCATGGTGACATTACACATCCCTGTCTAAGACCTACTTTTACCGGGAAGTATTCTCCCTCTCTTCTACACACCCTAACCTGAGCCTCACTATCCTCATAAAAACTCTTTACAGCATTTAGTAACTTACCACCTATTCCATATACTTGCAACATCTGCCACATTATTCCCCTATCCACTCTATCATATGCCTTTTCTAAATCCATAAATGCAATAAAAACTTCCCTACCTTTATCTAAATACTGTTCACATATATGCTTCAATGTAAACACTTGATCTACACATCCCCTACCCACTCTGAAACCTCCTTGCTCATCCGCAATCCTACATTCTGTCTTACCTCTAATTCTTTCAATAATAACCCTAACGTACACTTTTCCTGGTATACTCAGTAAACTTATTCCTCTATAATTTTTACAATCTCTTTTGTCCCCCTTCCCTTTATATAAAGGGACTATACATGCTCTCCGCCAATCCCTAGTTACCTTCTCCTTTTTCATACATTTATTAAAGAAAAATACCAACCACTCCAACACTATATCCCCCCCAGCTTTTAACATTTCTGTCATGATCCCGTCAGTTCCTGCTGCTTTACCACCTTTCATTCTACATAATGACTCGCGCACCTTCCCCACACTCACATCCTGTTCTTCTTCACTAATAAAAGATGGTGTACCTCCCTGACCAGTGCATGAAATTACCGCTTCCCTTTCTTCGTCGACATTTAAAAGTTCCTCAAAATATTCTCGCCATCTACCCAATACCTCCATCTCCCCATCTACTAGCTCCCCTACTCTGTTTTTAACTGATAAATTCATTCGCTCCCGACGATTTCTTAAATATTTTAACTCGCTCCAAACTATTTTCTTATTTTCATTAAAATTTCTTGCCAGTGCCTCTCCCACTCTATCATCTGCTCTCCTTTTGCACTCTCTCACCACTCTCTTCACCTTTCTTTTACTCTCCATATACTCTGCTCTTTTTATAACACTTCTGCTTTGTAAAAACCTCTCATAAGCTACCTTTTTCTCGTTTATCACACCCTTTACTTCATCATTCCACCAATCACTCCTCTTTCCTCCTGCACCCACCCTCCTATAACCACAAACTTCTGCCCCACATTCTAATACTGCATTTTTAAAACTATTCCAACCCTCTTCAACTCTCCACTACTTATACTTGCACCAGCCCACCTTTCTGCCAATAGTTGCTTATATCTCACCCATATTTTTTTTAGTTTGACAATTTTCTTCTTATTCTTTTTAGTAATTATTAAAGGAAACAGAGTTACTAGCCCATTGTTCCCGGCATTTTAGTTGACTTTTACAACACGCATGGCTAATGGAGGAAAGATTCTTATTCCACTTCCCCATGGATATAAAAGCAAAAGTAATAAGAACAAGAACTATTAAGATAAAATCAAAGAAATCTTAGATGAGTGTGTATAAATAAACATATAAATGTATGTGTAGTGTGACCTAAGTGTAAGTAGAAGTAGCAAGACGCACTTGTAATCTTGCAGATTTATGAGACAGACAAGAGACACCAGCAATCCTACCATCATGTAAAACAATTACAGGTTTTCGTTTTACACTCACTTGGCAGGACGGTAGTACCTCCCTGGGTGGTTGCTGTCTACCAACCTACTACCCAAATACATACATACATACATACATATATATATATATATATATATATATATATATATATATATATATATATATATATATATATATATATATATATATATATATATATATATATATATATATATATATATATATATATATATATATATATAAATGTCGTGCCAAATAGGTAAAACTAGTTAATCAGCAAGAACTCATTTAAAATTAAGTCCTTTCTAAAATTTTCTCTTATACTTTTAAAAATATATTTTTTTATATATGTTAATTAATGGAAAAAATAATAATTTTGTAGCAAAAGATCCTTAGAAAACTTACCTAACCTTATAATAACAAACGCAATTTAGTTTAGGCTAATCCAACTAAATATATTTTAGATAAGTTTACAATAATTTAATAATTAATAAACACAGTGAAATATATTTTTTCTTTAGGTTCAGAATGATTTTTGCGAAATTATTGCATGCACAAATTTTTTCTTGACTTATTCGGCAAGAAGACCGTTGCTATTTAAACCAAAATCGGAAGTTTTACCTATTCGGCACGACATATAAAAATTGAGCAAACACATCGAAGCTCTTACTTATTAGGTTTTGTTTTATGAAGACAGGATGAGGTAGTTGCTGAGAATGAGTTGTTGTGTTATTTACAGGATGTGGCTGTATCTCAAGCTGTTCCTGGTGATGGGTATCACCTGGCTGGCTGATGTTATCTCCTATGAACATGGTTCATGTGCTGGCTGGTAAGTCACTCACTACACATACACTCTTCACTCACCATGTGCTGGCTGGTAAGTCACTCACTACACATACACTCTTCACTCACCATGTGCTGGCTGGTAAGTCACTCACTACACATACACTCTTCACTCACCATGTGTTGACTGGTAAGTCACTCACTACACATACACTTTCACTCACCATGTGTTGGCTGGTAAGTCACTCACTACACATACACTCTTCACTCACCATGTGTTGGCTGGTAAGTCACTCACTACACATACACTCTTCACTCACCATGTGCTGGCTGGTAAGTCACTCACTACACATACACTCTTCACTCACCATGTGTTGGCTGGTAAGTCACTCACTACACATACACTTTCACTCACCATGTGTTGGCTGGTAAGTCACTCACTACACATACACTTTCACTCACCATGTGTTGGCTGGTAAGTCACTCACTACACATACACTCTTCACTCACCATGTGTTGGCTGGTAAGTCACTCACTACACATACACTTTCACTCACCATGTGTTGGCTGGTAAGTCACTCACTACACATACACTTTCACTCACCATATGTTGGCTGGTAAGTCACTCACTACACATACACTTTGACTCACCATGTGTTGGCTGGTAAGTCACTCACTACACATACACTCTTCACTCACCATGTGTTGGCTGGTAAGTCACTCACTACACATACACTCTTCACTCACCATGTGTTGGCTGGTAAGTCACTCACTACACATACACTTTGACTCACCATGTGTTGGCTGGTAAGTCACTCACTACACATACACTCTTCACTCACCATGTGTTGGCTGGTAAGTCACTCACTACACATACACTTTCACTCACCATGTGTTGGCTGGTAAGTCACTCACTACACATACACTCTTCACTCACCATGTGTTGGCTGGTAAGTCACTCACTACACATACACTTTGACTCACCATGTGTTGGCTGGTAAGTCACTCACTACACATACACTTTGACTCACCATGTGTTGGCTGGTAAGTCACTCACTACACATACACTTTGACTCACCATGTGTTGACTGGTAAGTCACTCACTACACATACACTTTCACTCACCATGTGTTGGCTGGTAAGTCACTCACTACACATACACTCTTCACTCACCATGTGTTGGCTGGTAAGTCACTCACTACACATACACTCTTCACTCACCATGTGTTGACTGGTAAGTCACTCACTACACATACACTTTCACTCACCATGTGTTGGCTGGTAAGTCACTCACTACACATACACTCTTCACTCACCATGTGTTGGCTGGTAAGTCACTCACTACACATACACTTTCACTCACCATGTGTTGGCTGGTAAGTCACTCACTACACATACACTTTCACTCACCATGTGTTGGCTGGTAAGTCACTCACTACACATACACTTTGACTCACCATGTGTTGACTGGTAAGTCACTCACTACACATACACTTTCACTCACCATGTGTTGGCTGGTAAGTCACTCACTACACATACACTGACAGGGAGGCAACAACGAGTCATGGTACGTAATGATGTATCACAGTGGGCACCTGTGACGAGCGGGGTCCCACAGGGGTCGGTCCTAGGACCAGTGCTATTTTTGGTATATGTGAACGACATGACGGAAGGGTTAGACTCAGAAGTGTCCCTGTTTGCAGATGATGTGAAGTTAATGAGGAGAATTAAATCTGATGAGGACCAGGCAGGACTTCAAAGAGACCTGGACAGACTGGACACCTGGTCCAGCAAATGGCTTCTCGAATTTAATCCTGCCAAATGCAAAGTCATGAAGATAGGGGAAGGGCACAGAAGACCACAGACAGAGTATAGGCTAGGTGGCCAAAGACTGCAAACCTCACTCAAGGAGAAAGATCTTGGGGTGAGTATAACACCGAGCATGTCTCCGGAAGCACACATCAATCAGATAACTGCTGCAGCATATGGGCGCCTGGCAAACCTGAGAACAGCATTCCGACACCTTAGTAAGGAATCATTCAAGACACTGTACACCGTGTATGTCAGGCCCATACTGGAGTATGCAGCACCTGTTTGGAACCCGCACTTGATAAAGCACGTCAAGAAACTAGAGAAAGTACAAAGGTTTGCAACAAGGTTAGTTCCAGAGCTAAGGGGAATGTCCTATGAAGAAAGATTAAGGGAAATCGGCCTGACGACACTGGAGGACAGGAGGGTCAGGGGAGACATGATAACGACATATAAAATACTGCGTGGAATAGACAAGGTGGACAAGGACAGGATGTTCCAGGGAGGGGACACAGAAACAAGAGGCCACAATTGGAAGTTGAAGACACAAATGAGTCAGAGAGATAGTAGGAAGTATTTCTTCAGTCATAGAGTTGTAAGGCAGTGGAATAGCCTAGAAAATGACGTAGTGGAGGCAGGAACCATACACAGTTTTAAGACGAGGTTTGATAAAGCTCATGGAGCGGGGAGAGAGAGGGTCTAGTAGCAACCGGTGAAGAGGCGGGGCCAGGAGCTAGGACTCGACCCCTGCAACCACAAATAGGTGAGTACACTCTTCACTCACCATGTGTTGACTGGTAAGTCACTCACTACACATACACTCTTCACTCACCATGTGTTGGCTGGTAAGTCACTCACTACACATACACTTTCACTCACCATGTGTTGGCTGGTAAGTCACTCACTACACATACACTTTCACTCAACATGTGTTGGCTGGTAAGTCACTCACTATACACCTTCACTTCTTCCATCAGAAATACATTCTATCTGCGTCATTTATCGCATATATCCGTTTATATGCACAAATTCATTAGATATAATAAAACTGTGCGAACAAGATTATGTTCTTACTTACAGCAGACATATATAGCAGATATTGTTAAAAGTTATAACTAAAAACATTACTAGTAGATTTTGCTGAAATATAATGTGCGGGTATATCTACCAGAACTTTATTAAAAATATATTACTAATACATATTACTAGAATATATTACTATCAGTTGCACGTATTACTAGCGAGGTTTGCTTTCATCTCTTACCTTCGTCGCATCTTGGCTCTAGAGCAAGACCTGGAGTAGATGAGAATCACTAGGACCCTTCACTTTCCACGATAAGAACCCACTAATTAGGAACTTTGATCCTAAATTACCTAGTGAAGCTTTTCCAGGTCATAAAATAGTCTGGTTACAGCTAGTCCAGTATTATTCTTGAATCATCACTCCATATACCAACTGGTTTATAAAACTTTGCTGCAGTCTGAATATATTAAGTCTGTTACTGGATTTTATAATAATCTGATTCACAAAATTATATAATAATCAGGATTTTCTTTGTTCTGAATAGCTTAAGGCTCCAGATCCTTGAATAGATGGTCCAAAAATTCCAAAACTAGACGAATTCCAGCAGTCGTGTAATGGTTAGTAATAAATATTATTACATTCACTCCGAATTGCTAATAAGGAAAGGGCCATAAAACGCTTATGAAAGGGGATGTAGTCAGGTTTCATCCAAGGATTTAAGTTAAACTCCCGTTCCTTGAATCAAAAGACCTTCACCAGCATCAAGGTATTTATCTCCTTCAAAGGTGAAAAAGTCAAAATTAACCGGATGAAAGTTTAGATATGACTGACTAGGTCCGAGACCTCACCAGGTCCTGAACTAAACTGTTCTTGCCGGATCTGTCAAAACACCAGAAAAATTAACTAGAATGCAGGAAGCGTTCATAAGTGTTGTGGATTGTAATGTTTATTTTGCCGTAGGATGGCAGGTATTGTCTGCAAATATGTTAGAAAGACATTTAGCGAGTAGTAAACCTTTATTAGTAGTAACATTTAGTTGTTGGAGACCTTTATTTATTCAGAGCGAAACGTCATCTGACTTTTTACGAAAGACTTCTGTTATCATTACTTAAAGTGGCGTGGTGAAACAATACCAGGTTAAGCAAATGACACTTTTAAATTTTTTTGATCAATATAGAGAATGAATATGCATTTTTATTGAATAATAGTTTGACAGATTTCTTGACTTTCGGTCAATGATAAGTAACTCAGCTGTACGGCTATGGTTTGCCCTTAAGATTTTGTTTCCATAAGTCCATCACAACTGATTAAAAAATCAGCAAAGCTTTGCAGTCTTTTAAGACCTTGATAATTTCTAAAATAAGTTTGAAAGTAGACACGCAGTAGTTGCTGGAACCATTAAAATGAATTTGAAAACATTTATTTTTCGTAAAATATTTGTCTTGAGAATTCTTCTGACATGTAAATCACTGTAAACTGTAGTTTCACAAATAAAAATCACAGAAAATACTATAGACAAATTTTCTTGAGTGCACAGCAAACCTTGGTTACTCTTTGTTAGACTCACATAATGGCGAGGAGGGTAAACACACTTAGATCATTAATTAAGGAAGTTAAATGTGCGCAGTTGATAATAACCTGGTTAAAGTGGCAGTTGTGAGGGAGATACAACCTCCCTCACTACTACCCAGAACATTGTAAGGTGGCAGTTGTGAGGGAGATACAACCTCCCTCACTACTACCCAGAACTCTGTAAGGTGGCAGTTGTGAGGGAGATACAACCTCCCTCACTACTACCCAGAACATTGTAAGGTGGCAGTTGTGAGGGAGATACAACCTCCCTCACTACTACCCAGAACATTGTAAGGTGGCAGTTGTGAGGGAGATACAACCTCCCTCACTACTACCCAGAACATTGTAAGGTGGCAGTTGTGAGGGAGATACAACCTCCCTCACTACTACCCAGAACATTGTAAGGTGGCAGTTGTGAGGGAGATACAACCTCCCTCACTACTACCCAGAACATTGTAAGGTGGCAGTTGTGAGGGAGATACAACCTCCCTCACTACTACCCAGAACATTGTAAGGTGGCAGTTGTGAGGGAGATACAACCTCCCTCACTACTACCCAGAACATTGTAAGGTGGCAGTTGTGAGGGAGATACAACCTCCCTCACTACTACCCAGAACATTGTAAGGTGGCAGTTGTGAGGGAGATACAACCTCCCTCACTACTACCCAGAACATTGTAAGGTGGCAGTTGTGAGGGAGATACAACCTCCCTCACTACTACCCAGAACTCTGTAAGGTGGCAGTTGTGAGGGAGATACAACCTCCCTCACTACTACCCAGAACTCTGTAAGGTGGCAGTTGTGAGGGAGATACAACCTCCCTCACTACTACCCAGAACATTGAAAGGTGGCAGTTGTGAGGGAGATACAACCTCCCTCACTACTACCCAGAACTCTGTAAGGTGGCAGTTGTGAGGGAGATACAACCTCCCTCACTACTACCCAGAACTCTGTAAGGTGGCAATTGTGAGGGAGATACACCCTCCCTCACTACTACCCAGAACACTGTAAGGTGGCAGTTGTGAGGAAGATACAACCTCCCTCACTACTACCCAGAAATCTGTAAGGTGGCAGTTGTGAGGCAGATACAACCTCCCTCACTACTACCCAGAACACTGTAAGGTGGCAGTTGTGAGGGAGATACAACCTCCCTCACTACTACCCAGAACTCTGTAAGGTGGCAGTTGTTAATGAGACACAACCTCCCTCACTACTACCCAGAACACTGTAAGGTGGCAGTTGTGAGGAAGATACAATCACCCTCACTACTACCCAGAACTCTGTTATATGGCAGTTGTGAAGGAGATACAACCTCCCTCACTACTACCCAGAACTCTGTAAGGTGGCAGTTGTGTCGGAGATACAACCACCCTCACTACTACCCAGAACTCTGTAATGTCGCAGTTGTGAGGGAGGTACAACCTCCCTCACCACTACCCAGAACTTTGTAAGGTGGCAGCTGTGAGGGAGATACAACCTCCCTCACTACTACCCAGAACTCTGTAAGGTGGTAGTTGTGAGGGAGATACAACCTCCCTCACTACTACCCAGAACATTGTAAGGTGGCAGTTGTGAGGGAGATACAACCTCCCTCACTACTACCCAGAACTCTGTAAGGTAGCAGTTGTGAGGGAGATACAACCTCCCTCACTACTACCCAGAACATTGTAAGGTGGCAGTTGTGAGGGAGATACAACCTCCCTCACTACTACCCAGAACTCTGTAAAGTGGCAGTTGTGAGGGAGATACAACCTCCCTCACTACTACCCATAACTCTGTAAGGTGGCAGTTGTGAGGGAGATACAACCTCCCTCACTACGACCCAGAACATTGTAAGGTGACAGTTGTGAGGGAGAAGCAACCTCCCTCACTACTACCCAAAAATCTGTAAGGTCGCAGTTGTGAGGGAGATACAACCTCCCTCACTACTCTCCCAGAACTCTGCAAGGTGGTAGTTGTGAGGGAGATACAACCAACCTCACTAATACCAAGTACTCTGTAAGGTGGCAGTTGTGAGAGAGATACAACCTCCCTCACTACTACCCAGGACATTGTAAGGTGGCAGTTGTGAGGGAGATACAACCTCCCTCACTACTACCCAGAACTCTGTAAGGTGGCAGTTGTGAGGGAGATACAACCTCCCTCACTGCTACAAAGAACTCTGTAACGTGGCAGTTGTGAGGGAGACACAACCTCCCTCACTACCACCCAGAACTCTATAAGGTGGCCGTTGTGAGGGAGATACAACCTCCCTCACTACTACCCAGAATATTGTAAGGTGGCAGTTGTGAGGGAGATACAACCTCCCTCACTACTACCCAGAACTCTGTAAAGTGGCAGTTGTGAGGGAGATACAACCTCCCTCACTACTACCCAGAACTCTGTAAGGTGGCAGTTGTGAGGGAGATACAACCGCCCTCACTACTACCCAGAACCCTGTAAGGTAGCAGTTGTGAGGGAGATACAACCTCCCTCACTACTACCCAGAACATTGTAAGGTGGCAGTTGTGAAAGAGATACAACCTCCCTCACTACTACCCAGAACATTGTAAGGTGGCAGTTGTGAGGGAGATACAACCTCCCTCACTACTACCCAGAACTCTGTAAGGTGGCAGTTGTGAGGGAGATGCAACCTCCCTCACTACTACCCAGAACATTGTAAGGTGGCAGTTGTGAGGGAGATACAACCTCCCTCACTACTACCCAGAACATTGTAAGGTGGCAGTTGTGAGGGAGATACAACCTCCCTCACTACTACCCAGAACTCTGTAAGGTGGCAGTTGTGAGGGAGATACAACCTCCCTCACTACTACCCAGAACTCTGTAAGGTGGCAGTTGTGAGGGAGATACAACCTCCCTCACTACTACCCAGAACATTGTAAGGTGGCAGTTGTGAGGGAGATACAACCACCCTCACTACTACCCAGAACTCTGTAAGGTAGCAGTTGTGAGGGAGATACAACCTCCCTCACTACTACCCAGAACATTGTAAGGTGGCAGTTGTGAGGGAGATACAACCTCCATCACTACTACTCAGAACTCTGTAAAGTGGCAGTTGTGAGGGAGATACAACCTCCCTCACTACGACCCAGAACATTGTAAGGTGGCAGTTGTGAAAGAGATACAACCTCCCTCACTACTACCCAGAACATTGTAAGGTGACAGTTGTGAGGGAGAAACAACCTCCCTCACTACTACCCAGAACTCTGTAAGGTGGCAGTTGTGAGGGAGATACAACCACCCTCACTACTACCCAGAACTCTGTAAGGTAGCAGTTGTGAGGGAGATACAACCTCCCTCACTACTACCCAGAACTCTGCAAGGTGGCAGTTGTGAGGGAGATACAACCAACCTCACTACTACCCAGTACTCTGTAAGGTAGCAGTTGTGAGGGAGATACAACCTCCCTCACTACTACCCAGAACTCTGTAAGGTCTCAGTTGTGAGGGAGATACAACCTCCCTCATTACTACCTAGAACATTGTAAGGTGGCAGTTGTGAGGGAGATACAACCACCCTCACTACTACACAGAACTCTGTAACGTAGCAGTTGTGAGGGAGATACAACCTCCCTCACTACGACCCAGAACTCTATAAGGTGGCCGTTGTGAGGGAGATACAACCTACCTCACTACTACCCAGAATACTGTAAGGTGGCAGTTGTGAGGGAGATACAACCTCCCTCACTACTACCCAGAACTCTGTAAGGTGGCAGTTGTGAGGGAGATACAACCTCCCTCACTACTACCCAGAACTCTGTAAGGTGGCAGTTGTGAGGGAGATACAACCGCCCTCACTACTACCCAGAACACTGTAAGGTGGCAGTTGTGAGGGAGATACAACCTCCCTCACTACTACCCAGAACACTGTAAC
This sequence comes from Cherax quadricarinatus, assembly GCF_038502225.1. Lineage (NCBI taxonomy): Eukaryota > Metazoa > Arthropoda > Malacostraca > Decapoda > Parastacidae > Cherax > Cherax quadricarinatus. Next base: position 27,409,557 of record NC_091316.1, read on the forward strand.
GTGGCAGTTGTGAGGGAGATACAATCTCCCTCACTACTACCCAGAACACTGTGAGGTGGCAGTTGTGAGGGAGATACATCCTCCATCCCTACTACCCAGAACACTGTAAGGTGGCAGTTGTGAGGGAGATACAACCTCCCTCACTACTACCCAGAACTCTGTAAGGTGGCAGTTGTGAGGGAGATACAACCTCCCTCACTACTACCCAGAACTCTGTAAGGTGGCAGTTGTGAGGGAGATACAACCTCCCTCACTACTACCCAGAACATTGTAAGGTGGCAGTTGTGAGCGAGATACAACCTCCCTCTCTACTACCCAGAACATTGTGAGGTGGCAGTTGTGAGGGAGATACAATCTCCCTCACTACTACCCAGAACATTGTAAGGTGGCAGTTGTGAGCGAGATACAACCTCCCTCTCTACTACCCAGAACATTGTGAGGTGGCAGTAGTGAGGGAGATACATCCTCCCTCACTACTACCCAGAACACTGTGAGGTGGCAGTAGTGAGGGAGATACATCCTCCCTCACTACTACCCAGAACACTGTAAGGTGGCAGTTGTGAGGAAGATACAACCTCCCTCACTACTACCCAGAACACTGTAATACAGTAGCAGTGAGGGAGAGATAACCAGATCCTCACTGTTCTCACTGCTCAGAACTCCCGCAAATGAGACTTCTTCTCGGCTTTTGATAATAAATATTATCGAAGGAAAATATTATCATCAGAATATTTTTCATAACGTTACTCATATGAAATTAAAAAAAATGATTATTACAATTCAACATACAGTTTCCATCACAGTTATTTAACCCGTAAAGAAAACGGAAGATACTGCAAATCATATTCAAAATTCTCACCTCCTTTCACACAGAAATATAGATAAAAAACAAATGAAAAATACAATATGCAACCAAATAAAATTGAACTTAAATATAAATTTGAATTTTAAGAGGAATAGTTTTTTTTTTAAAGAGTAAGTAATGCTTGCCTTGTTTCTTAAGAGTAAACGTCAGTAGCTTTCCCACAGTGTGAGATTCACCAAGTGTTGCTTCCTCAGGATGCCGACGGATATCATCAACGGTCTCCAGGGCCTCACCATCTTCCTGGTTTTTGTCTGCAAGAGAAGCACACTCCGCAAGGTGAGTTGAATAGCTGTCACTCAGATGTTGGAGGATCCAGGTAGGTTACTCACAAGTTAGTTACCATTTTGTTACCATTTTGTCTTAGGTACATAAGTGTGGGGGATCCATGTAGGTTACTCACAAGTGGGTGGAGGATCCAGGTAAGTTACTCACAAGTGTGTGGGGGATCCAGGTAAGTTACTCACAAGTGTGTGGGGGATCCAGGTAAGTTACTCACAAGTGGGTGGAGGATCCAGGTAAGTTACTCACAAGTGTGTGGGGGATCCAGGTAAGTTACTCACAAGTGGGTGGAGGATCCAGGTAAGTTACTCACAAGTGGGTGGAGGATCCAGGTAAGTTACTCACAAGTGTGTGGGGTATCCACGTAGGTTACTCACAAGTGGGTGAAGGATCCAGATAGGTTACTCACAAGTGTGTGGGGGATCCAGGTAGGCTACTCACAAGTGGGTGGAGGATCCAGGTAGGTTACTCACAAGTGGGTGGAGGATCCAGGTAGGTTACTCACAAATGGGTGGAGGATCCAGGTAGGTTACTCACAAGTGTGTGGGGGATCCAGGTAGGTTACTCACAAGTGGGTGGAGGATCCAGGTAGGTTACTCACAAGTGGGTGGAGGATCCAGGTAGGTTACTCACAAGTGTGTGGGGGATCCAGTTAGGTTACTCCCAAGTGTGTGGGGGATCCAGGTAGGTTACTCACAAGTGTGTGGGGGATCCAGGTAGGTTACTCACAAGTGTGTGGGGGATTCAGGTAGGTTGCTCACAAGTGTGTGGGGGATCCAGGTAGGTTACTCACAAATGAATGGAGGATCCAGTAGGTTACTTGCAAGTGTGTGGGGGATCCAGGTAGGTTACTCACAAGTGTGTGGGGATCCAGGTAGGTTACTCACAAGTGTGTGGGGGATCCATTTAGGTTACTCACAAGTGTGTTGGGGATCCAGGTAGGTAACTCACGAGTGTGTGGGGGATCCAGGTAGGTTACTCACAAGTGTGTGGGGATCCAGGTAGGTTACTCACAAGTGTGTGGGGGATCCAGGTAGGTTACTCACAAGTGTGTGGGGAATCCAGGTAGGTTACTCACAAGTGTGTGGGGGATCCAGGTAGGTTACTCACAAGTGTGTGGGGGTGTCAAGTGGGTTTTCGATACGTGGATGGGGTAAGAATACTCACTTTGTCTGGTAGTACGTATAATATATAACGGGAAGTATGGGAAGCGCCAGCAGCCGACCTGCCTCTCTCTGCTGCCTATCTTCGACTGACCCACAAGTGCCTACGGGTGAGGGTGTTTGAAATCCTGCTAAGGTCAGCAGCAATATGAATAACAGTGATTCACACAGACGGTTGGTAGTGAGTCATCTACTGGTACACTGGTTACTGGTAACTTGTTACTAGGAACTGGTACTACTACTGAGAGCTCGGCGACGCTAACGTATGTCGTCCCGACATACAACTAATACAAACTAGAGATGGCAGGTGTACGGCTTGGGCTGATTTTATACAATGTCAAAGTACACAACAATTGAATATTATTACATACATAAGTAGAATATTGGAATGGAAGCTTACGTAACTGAAACTGTAATGCAATACTAGGTATAATATAGCACAACTCATCGAATGAGACTCAACATTCGGATTACACAATAGAAGTGATAAAAAAAATTGATCGATCGATCTGTATTCATGTGATCTACGGATTCTGAGGAAGGAACAAGTGTGTGGGGGGATCCATGTAGGTTACTCACAAGTGTGTGGGGGATCCATGTAGGTTACTCACAAGTGTGTGGGGGGATCCAGGTAGGTTACTCACAAGTGTGTGGGGGATCCATGTAGGTTACTCACAAGTGTGTGGGGGATCCATGTAGGTTATTCACAACTGGGTAGAGGATCCAGATAGGTTACTCACAAGTGTGTGGGGGATCCAGGTAGGCTACTCACAAGTGGGTGGAGGATCCAGGTAGGTTACTCACAAGTGGGTGGAGGATCCAGGTAGGTTACTCATAAATGGGTGCAGGATCCAGGTAGGTTACTCACAAGTAGGTGTAGAAATTCTTTATTTTCATTCAGTTGTCAGTGGTCAGTAGTCACATGAGGTCACAGACCCTGAGCTGCTTTGGGGATTAGTGTTGACGGTTACGAAGCCATGACTTGCTTTTGCTGTGTTAAAATCTGATGTTGGAGTGTTGAATTAGGATGTCCTGCTTCTCCAGGAGGAAAGTAGGAGGCTGAAGGTTCACCTCAATGTGTTTGGGAGTGAGTGTGAGGTGGCTGGAGTGGTTGAGGGGAATGAGGCTTCCAGCAGCGAGGTGCAGTCTGTCACTCGCTGCGACGAGGCTGTAGGTGGGGAGGTAGCAACGGCTACCAACAATGAGGTGCAGTCCAGCACCTACTACAAGTGGTAAGTGGTTCCCAGTAATGGGAAGAGCATAAAAAGAAGGAAAGTTAAAAGAGAAGATTTGAAGGTAGGAAATCACTTCTCTGTTCTTCAGGATGAGTTTACTTCTGTGGCCAGTGAAGGTAAAGGTACTACTTCCTTTGCAAATAGAGGTAAGCGCATCCTTGCGGTTGGTGACTCACAGGTAAGGTATAAGGACCGTGCTTTCTGTAATAGGAATAAGAAGGTAAGAGATAGAGTGTGCTTCCCTGGAGCTGGTGTTAGTGACAGAGTCAACAGGTTGGATAATATCTTGTCAGGTAATGGGAACAGGCCTATTATCTGTCTCAGTGCTGGTGGAAATGATATGGGGAAGCGTAGGAGAGAAGAGCTGCTAGATAAGTACAGATCAGCTATAGATTTAATTAAGTCTAAGGGTGGGGTCCCAATCATATGTAGCATCTTGACTAGAAGGGAAGTGAGCAATGAATGGTTGTCTAGGACAATTGGTGTAATTTCCTGGCTAGACAGATACCACAAGGAACTTGCAATCCCATTCATTGGCAACTGGGACAACTTTTATGGCAAACATGATATGTGTGCTCGATTGAGACGGCCATTACTGACATGCCTAGGATTTTAAAATGATAGAAGATAGAGGTATGCGTGTGTGTGGGAAACAGTCAGGTTGCAACACTAGGGTTGAAAACAGCAAATGTATAAAAGACATTCATCATGAAGTTATAAGTAAAGACAATAGATCAGTTCAGCAAACAAAGGGAGACAGCAGAGAGCAGCAAGGGACTAGCTCCCTTAAGGTTTACTATACTAATAGCAGGAGTGTAAGAAATAAGATCAATGAGCGAAGATTAATTGCAAGTGCAGGAAACATAGATATTATTGCTATAACAGAGACTTGGCTCAATCTGAAAGATAGAGAGATGCTTTCTGAATGTCATATACAAGGCTATAAATTATTCCACACTGACAGGGTCAACAGGAAGGGTGGTGGAGTAGCGATGTATGTCAGAGACAATTTAAATTTTTGTATTAAACAAGATATAAAATTAGAAGCGTCAGCCACTGAATCTGTTTGGTTACAGCTTGTCGAGGGCCGAGAAAAACTAATTTTGGGTGTGATTTACAAGCCCCGAATCTTGATAGGGAGTGCAGTAAACTTCTATGGGACGAAATTCGTAAGGCATCTACATACGAAAATGTGCTAATGTGAGATTTCAACTACAGACAGATTGACTGGAGCAATTTGACAGAAATTTGAGTCAAGTGACTTTCTTGATACGATTCAGGATTGTTTTTTAAAACAGTATGTGACAGAACCAACTAGAGGAAATAACCTGCTTGACCTGGTTCTTGTCAGTAGGGAAACGCTAATTAATAATCTTGAGGTTAATGATGAGCTTGGGGAAAGTGATCACAAAGCACTCAGTTTTAATATATCATGGAATTCTTCTAATAATGATAGACAAGTCTCTGTCCCTGACTTCCCCTTGGCTGATTTCATAGGACTGAAAAATTATTTGGGTGAACTTTAATGACCTGACTATGGGTCAGGTAGATGGCGATGATTGTCGATATGACGTTTACCAGGGCATAGTTCTAGCTGCTCAGACAACTTATGTTCCAAATAGGGAAATCAGATCAAACAAAAATGATCCTAAATGGATGAACAATAGATTAAAACATCTCAATGGTCAAAAGAGAGGCATACATAGGCAAATCAAAAGAGGATAGGGGCAATTAAGAAATCAATATATTCAGTTAAAGAGAGAAATAAAAAAGGGAATAAGAAAAGCAAAAAGAGATTATGAGGTTTAAGTTGCAAGAGAACTGAAGACTAACCCAAAACGATTCTTCCAGGTACACAGAAGATCAGGGACAAAATAGGCCTACTCAAAAGTTACTGTGGTCAACTACGGACAGTGATAAGGAAATGTGTAGAATTTTTAACACATACTTCCTCTCAGTTTTACACAGGAAGATGCTAGCGATATTCCAGAAATAATAAATTATGTAGAACAGGACGATAGTAAACTATGCACGATCCTTAGGAAAATAGATAAATTAAAACCTAACAAATCCCCAGGCCCTGATGAACTGTATGCAAGGCTTCTAAAGGAAGCTTAGAGAAGCTTAGCAAGCCTTTGGCTAATCTTTTCAACATATCACTACAGACTGGCATGGTGCCAGATAAATGGAACATGGCAAATGTAATACCTATTTTCAGAGCAGGTGACAGGTCCTTAGCTTCGAACCATAGATCAATAAGCCTAACCTCCATAGTGGGAAAATTTATGTAATCAATAATTGCCGAGGAAGTTCGTAGCCACCTTGAAAAGCATAAATTAATCAACGAATCTCAGCAAGGTTTTACAAAGGGGCGTTCCTGCCTTACAAATTTATTAACTTTTTTTACTAAGGTATTTGAGGAGGTAAATCATGGTAATGAATATGATATTGTGTATATGGACTTCAGTAAGGCTTTTGGCAGGGTCCCACATCAGAGACTATTGAGGAAAATTAAGGCACATGGAATAGGAAGAGAATTTTTTTCCTGGATGGAGGTATGGTTGACAAATAGGCAGCAGAGAGTTTGCATAAATGGGGAGAAATCAGAGTGGGGAAGCGTAATGAGCGGTGTTCCACAGGGGTCAGTGTTGGGCCCCCTGTTGTTCACAATCTACATAAACGACATAGATGAGGGCATCAAGAGCGACATCAGCAAGTTTGCCGATGACACCAAAATAGGCCGTCGAATTACTTCTGACGAGGACATTAGAGCACTCCAGGAAGGTTTAAATAGAATGATGCAGTGGTCGGAGAAGTGGCAGATGCAGTTTAATATAGACAAATGCAAAGTTCCAAATGTTGGACAGGAAAATAACCATGCCTCATATAAAGTGAATAAAGTAGATCTTAATATTACGGATTGCAAAAAAGATTTAGGAGTTCTGGTTAGCAGTAATCTGAAACCAAGACAACAGTGCATAAGTGCTCGCAATAAAGCTAACAGAATCCTTGGCTTCATATCAAGAAGCATAAATAATAGGAGTCCTCAGGTTGTTCTTCAACTCTATATATCCTTGGTTAGGCCTCATTTAGATTATGCTGCACAGTTTTGGTCACCGTATTACAGAATGGATATAAATGCTCTGGAAAACTTACAAAGGAGGATGACAATGTTGATCCCATGTATCAGAAACCTTCCCTGTGAGGACAAACTGAGGACCCTGAATCTGCACTCTCTAGAAAGGCTTAGAATTCGGGGGCATTTGACTGAGGTGTATAAATGGAAGACAGGAATAAATAGAGGGATGTAAATAGGATGCAGAAAATGTCTAGCCTAGACAGGACTGGCAGCAATGGTTTTATGCTGGAAAAATTCAGATTCAGGAAGGATATAGGAAAGCACTGGCTTAGTAATAGAGTTGTGGATGAGTGGAACAAACTCCTGAGTACAGTTATAGAGGCTAAAACGTTGTGTAGATTTAAAAATAGGTTAGATAAATACATGAGTGGGTGTGAGTGGGTGTGAGTTGGACCTGATTAGCTTGTGCTACTGGGTCAGTTGCCGTGTTCCTTCCTTAAGTGAATGTGACCTGACCTAACTAGGTTGGGGCGTTGGCTTAAGCCGGTAGGAGACTTAGACTTGCCTCGCATGGGCCAGTAGGCCTGCTGCTGTGTTCCTTCTTTCTTATGTTCTTATATTAAAATTAATATATTATTTTAGTTGTTAATATTATCATTTTTAATTATTATTATTATTGCTGATATTATTATTTTCGCTATTATTCTTATTCTTATAATTTTTACTGCTGCTATTATATATATATATATATATTATATATATATATTATATATATATATATATATATATATATATATATATATATATATATATATATATATATATATATATATATATATATAATATGATTTTTTAAAGGGTTATAGAAAATTTTAAGCAAAAGTAAACAGTAAAGAAATTCCGACATATTGAAAACTCGAGTTTTCAAAACACTTTTAATTTTTGAGGAGTTTAGACAACCCTTAAAAATGTTGTGTCATGGCCGCCATCTTGTATTCTCGTCTTCAACCTTCATGGTGTTGTTTTCTAACTACAGAATGTGTTATTATGTAGGCTTCAATATTTAACGCTGGTCAACAATTATTAGGTAAAAGTTGGAGGAACAATTGACAAGTGCCGGCGCGCGCGCGCGCTCTGCTCATTCCAGAAATTGCTTTCCGCGGGATAACTTGAGAAAGACGCCTCTGATCGACTTCAGAATTTCAACACTCGTATATCCATTTTAAAAGAAGGTCGATATTGTTAATGGAGTGTGTAGGTGATATTTTGCCACTTTTATTCTCGAAATAGTACAGGAATATTTTGCATTACTTTACTGCATTATGCTTCTTGAAGGAGAGTTAGTTGCCTAGATGCTGCTGAGGGGCTCCTGATGCTGCTGAGGGGCTCCTGATGCTGCTGAGGGGCTCCTGATGCTGCTGAGGGGCCCCTGATGCTGCTGAGGGGCTCCTGATGCTGCTGAGGGGCTCCTGATGCTGCTGAGGGGCTCCTGATGCTGCTGAGGGGCTCCTGATGCTGCTGAGGGGCTCCTGATGCTGCTGAGGGGCTCCTGATGCTGCTGAGGGGCTCCTGATGCTGCTGAGGGGCTCCTGATGCTGCTGAGGGGCTCCTGATGCTGCTGAGGGGCTCCTGATGCTGCTGAGGGGCTCCTGATGCTGCTGAGGGGCCCCTGATGCTGCTGAGGGGCTCCTGATGCTGCTGAGGGGCTCCTGATGCTGCTGAGGGGCTCCTGATGCTGCTGAGGGGCTCCTGATGCTGCTGAGGGGCTCCTGATGCTGCTGAGGGGCTCCTGATGCTGCTGAGGGGCTCCTGATGCTGCTGAGGGACTCCTGATGCTGCTGAGGGACTCCTGATGCTGCTGAGGGGCTCCTGATGCTGCTGAGGGGCTCCTGATGCTGCTGAGGGACTCCTGATGCTGCTGAGGGGCTTCTGATGCTGCTGAGGGGCTTCTGATGCTGCTGAGGGGCTCCTAATGCAACGATGTCTCTTTATTTTTTCCTTGCTTGAATCAGCTGTCGCTGCCTCACCGTCCACACGCGCTATGTGACTCATATATTGTATGAAATAGATGATAATTTTTGGTGTGGGAGCAATTTTTGTTGGATTATGTGCAGGATCTGGAGAATGTGTCGTCTGCTCAGTTGTGTCTCTCAAAGCAAACTTTCTCTTGAATTTTGGACGTTTAAATTTTAATGGACCATTTTTATTGTTCAAATTGATTTCTGTGAAATAAATAGTGAACATTTCTTCTGTACAGAAATATGTCACAATATTTGACATACGGTTATCCTACGTGAAGCTACATAACGTATTATTATCCTAAGTTAACCTACATAATGTATTATTATCCTAGGTTAAGCTACATAATGTATTATTATCCTAGGTTAAACTAGATGATGTATTATTATCCTAGGTTAAGCTACATAATGTATTATTATCCTAGGTTAACCTACATAATGTATTATTATCCTAGGATAAACTAGATGATGTATTATTATCCTAGGTTAAGCTACGTAGTGTATTATTATCCTAGGTTAAACTAGATGATGTATTATTATCCTAGGTTAAGCTACGTAATGTATTATTATCCTAGGTTAAACTAGATGATGTATTATTATCCTAGGTTAAGCTACATAATGTATTACTATCCTAGGTTAAACTACATTATGTATTATTATCCTAGGTTAAACTGCATAATGTATTATTGTCCTAGGTTAAGCTAAATAATGTATTATTATCCTAGGTTACACTACATGTAATATTATCCTAGGTCAAGTTGCATAATGTATTATTATCCTAGGTTAACCTACATAATGTATTATTATCCTAGGTTAAACTACATAATGCATTATTGTCCTAGGTTAATCTACATAATGTATTACTATCCTAGGTTAAGCTATATAATGTATTATTATCCTAGGTTAACCTACATAATATATTATTATCCTACGTTAAGCTACATAGTGTATTACTATCCTAGGATAAGCTACATAATGTATTATTATCCTAGGTTAAACTACATAATGTATTATTATCCTAGGTTAAGCTACATAATATATTATTATCCTAGGTTAAGCTACATAATATATTATTATCCTAGGTTAAGCTACATAATATATTATTATCCTAGGCTAAATTACAAAACGCATTTTTATCCTAGGTTAAACTACATAATGTATTACTATCCTAGGTTAAACTACATAATGTATTATTATCCTAGGTTAAACTTCATAATGTACTAATATCCTAGGTTAAACTACATAATGTATTATTATCCTAGGTTAAACGACATAATGTATTATTATCCTAGGTTAAGCTACATAATGTATTATTATCCTAGGTTAAGCTACATAATGTATTATTATCCTAGGTTAAACTACATAATGTATTATTATCCTAGGTTAAGCTACATAATGTATTATTATCCTAGGTTAAACTATATAATGTATTATTATCCAAGGTTAAGCTACATAATGTATTATTATCCTAGGTTAACCTACATAATGTATTATTATCCTAGGTTAAGCTACATAATGTATTATTATCCTACGTTAACCTACGTAATGTATTATTATTCTAGGTTAAGCTACATAATGTATTATTATCCGAGGTTAAGCTACATAATGTATTATTATCCAAGGTTAAACTACATAATGTATTATTATCCTAGGTTAAGCTACATAATGTATTATTATCCTAGGTTAACCTACATAATGTATTATTATCCTAGGTTAAGCTACATAATGTATTATTATCCTAGGTTAACCTACGTAATGTATTATTATTCTAGGTTAAGCTACATAATGTATTATTATCCTAGGTTAAGCTTCAGAGTGTATTATTATCCTAGGTTAAACTACATAATGTATTATTATCCTAGGTTAACCTACATAATGTATTATTATCCTAGGTTAAGCTACATAATGTATTATTATCCCAGGTTAACCTACATAATGTATTATTATCCTAGGTTAAGCTACATAATGTATTATTATCCTAGGTTAACCTACATAATGTATTATTATCCTAGGTTAAGGTACATAATGTATTATTATCCTAGGTTAAACTACATAATGTATTATTATCCTAGGTTAAGCTATATAATATATTATTATCCTAGGTTAAGCTACATAATATGTTATTATCCTAGGTTAAGCTACATAATATATTATTATCCTAGGCTAAATAACAAAATGCATTTTTATCCTAGGTTAAACTACATAATGTATTACTATCCTAGGTTAAACTACATAATGTATTATTATCCTAGGTTAAACTTCATAATGTACTATTATCCTAGGTTAAACTACATAATGTATTATTATCCTAGGTTAAGCTACATAATGTATTATTATCCTAGGTTAACCTACATAATGTATTATTATCCTAGGTTAAACTACATAATGTATTATTATCCTAGGTTAAGCTACATAATGTATTATTATCCTAGGTTAACCTACATAATGTATTATTATCCTAGGTTAAACTACATAATGTATTATTATCCTAGGTTAAACTACATAATGTATTATTATCCTAGGTTAAACTACATAATGTATTATTATCCTAGGTTAAACTACATAATGTATTACTATCATAGGTTAACCTATATAATGTATTATTATCCTAGGTTAAACTACATAATGTATTATTTTCCTAGGTTAAGCTACATAATGTATTATTATCCTAGATTAAGCTACATAATGTATTATTATCCTAGGTTAAACTACATAATGTATTATTATCATAGGTTAAGCTACATAATGTATTATTATCCTAGGTTAAACTATGGAATGTATTATTATCCTAGGTTAAGCTACATAATGTATTATTATCCTAGGTTAACCTACATAAAGTATTATTATCCTAGGTTAAGCTACATAATGTATTATTATCCTAGGTTAACCTACATAATGTATTATTATCCTAGGTTAACCTACATAATGTATTATTATCCTAGGTTTAGCTTCAGAGTGTATTATTATCCTAGGTTAAAGTACATAATGTATTATTATCCTAGGTTAACCTACATAATGTATTATTATCCTAGGTTAAGCTACATAATGTATTATTATCCTAGGTAAACCTACATAATGCATTATTATCCTAGGTTAAGCTACATAATGTATTATTATCCTAGGTTAACCTACATAATGTATTATTATCCTAGGTTAATCTACATAATGTATTACTATCCTAGGTTAAGATACATAATGTATTATTATCCTAGGTTAAGCTACATAATGTATTATTATCCTAGGTTAAGCCTCAGAGTGTATTATTATCCTAGGATAAACTACATAATATATTATTATCCTAGGTTAACCTACATAATGTATTATTATCCTAGGTTAAGCTACATAATGTATTATTATCCTAGGTTAACCTACATAATGTATTATTATCCTAGGTTAACCTACATAATGTATTATTATCCTAGGTTAACCTACATAATGTATTATTATCCTAGGTCAACCTACATAATGTATTATTATCCTAGGTTAATCTACATAATGTATTACTATCCTAGGTTAAACTACATAATGTATTATTATCCTAGGTTAAACTTCATAATGTTCTAATATCCTAGGTTAAACTACATAATGTATTATTATCCTAGGTTAAACTACATAATGTATTATTATCCTAGGTAAGCTACATAATGTATTATTATCCTAGGTTAAGCTACATAATGTATTATTATCCTAGGTTAAACTACATAATGTATTATTATCCTAGGTTAAGCTACATAATGTATTATTATCCTAGGTTAAACTACATAATGTAATATTATCCTAGGTTAAGCTACATAATGTATTATTATCCTAGGTTAACCTACATAATGTATTATTATCCTAGGTTAAGCTACATAATGTATTATTATCCTAGGTTAACCTACATAATGCATTATTATCCTAGGTTAAGCTACATAATGTATTATTATCCTAGGTTAAGCTTCAGAGTGTATTATTATCCTAGGTTAAACTGCATAATGTATTATTATCCTAGGTTAACCTACATAATGTATTATTATCCTAGGTTAAGCTACATAATGTATTATTATCCTAGGTTAACCTACATAATGTATTATTATCCTAGGTTAATCTACATAATGTATTACTATCCTAGGTTAAGCTACATAATGTATTATTATCCTAGGTTAAGCTACATAATGTATTATTATCCTAGATTAAGTTTCAGAGTGTATTATTATCCTAGGTTAAACTACATAATGTATTATTATCCTAGGTTAACCTACATAATGTATTATTATCCTAGGTTAAGCTACATAATGTATTATTATCCTAGGTTAACCTACATAATGTATTATTATCCTAGGTTAACCTACATAATGTATTATTATCCTAGGTTAACCTACATAATGTATTATTATCCTAGGTTAACCTACATAATGTATTATTATCCTAAGTTAATCTACATAATGTATTACTATCCTAGGTTAAGCTACATAATGTATTATTATCCTAGGTTAAACTTCATAGTGTACTATTATCCTAGGTTAAACTACATAATGTATTATTATCCTAGGTTAAACTACATAATGTATTATTATCCTAGGTTAAACTACATAATGTATTATTATCCTACGTTAACCTACATAATGTATTATTATCCTAGGTTAAGCTACATAATGTATTATTATCCTAGGTTAACCTACATAATGTATTATTATCCTAGGTTAACCTATATAATGTATTATTATCCTAGGTTAACCTACATAATGTTTTATTATCCTAGGTTAACCTACATAATGTATTACTATCCTAGGTTAATCTACATAATGTATTACTATCCTAGGTTAAACTACATAATGTATTATTATCCTAGGTTAAACTTCATAATGTACTATTATCCTAGGTTAAACTACATAATGTATTATTATCCTAGGTTAAACTACATAATGTATTATTATCCTTGGTTAAGCTTCAGAGTGTATTATTATCCTAGGTTAAGCTACATAATGTATTATTATCATAGGTTGAGCTACATAATGTATTATTTTCCTAGGTTAAACTACATAATGTATTATTATAATAGGTTAAGCTACATAATGTATTATTATCCTAGGTTAACCTACATAATGTATTATTATCCTAGGTTAAGCTACATAATGTATTATTATCCTAGGTTAACCTACATAATGTATTATTATCCTAGGTTAAGCTTTAGAGTTTATTATTATCCTAGGTTAAACTACATAATGTATTATTATACATAATGTATTATTATCCTAGGTTAAGCTACATAATATATTATTATCCTAGGTTAACCTACATAATGTATTATTATCCTAGGTTAAGCTACATAATGTATTATTATCCTAGGTTAACCTACATAATGTATTATTATCCTAGGTTAAGCTACATAATGTATTATTATCATAGGTTAACCTACATAATGTATTATTATCCTAGGTTAAGGTACATAATGTATTAATATCCTAGGTTAAACTACATAATGTATTATTATCCTAGGTTAAGCTACATAATATATTATTATCCTAGGTTAAGCTACATAATATATTATTATCCTAGGTTAAGCTACATAATATATTATTATCCTAGGCTAAATTACAAAATGCATTTTTATCCTAGGTTAAACTTCATAATGTATTACTATCCTAGGTTAAACTACATAATGTATTATTATCCTAGGTTAAACTTCATAATGTACTATTATCCTAGGTTAAACTACATAATGTATTATTATCCTAGGTTAAACTACATAATGTATTATTATCCTAGGTTAAGCTACATAATGTATTATTATCCTAGGTTAAGCTACATAATGTATTATTATCCTTGGTTAAACTACATAATGTATTATTATCCTAGGTTAAGCTACATAATGTATTATTATCCTAGGTTAAACTACATAATGTATTATTATCCTAGGTTAAGCTACATAATGTATTATTATCCTAGGTTAACCTACATAATGTATTATTATCCTAGGTTAAGCTACATAATGTATTATTATCCTAGGTTAACCTACATAATGTATTATTATCCTAGGTTAAGCTACATAATGTATTATTATCCTAGGTTAAGCTTCAGAGTGTATTATTATCCTAGGTTAAACTACATAAAGTATTATTATCCTAGGTTAACCTACATAATGTATTATTATCCTAGGTTAAGCTACATAATGTATTATTATCCTAGGTTAACCTACATAATGTATTATTATCCTAGGTTAAGCTACATAATGTATTATTATCTTAGGTTAACCTACATAATGTATTATTATCCTAGGTTAATCTACATAATGTATTACTATCCAAGGTTAAGCTACATAATGTATTATTATCCTAGGTTAAGCTACATAATGTATTATTATCCTAGGTTAAGCTTCAGAGTGTATTATTATCCTAGGTTAAACTACATAATGTATTATTATCCTAGGTTAACCTACATAATGTATTATTATCCTAGGTTAAGCTACATAATGTATTATTATCCTAGGTAATCCTACATAATGTATTATTATCCTAGGTTAACCTACATAATGTATTATTATCCTAGGTTAAACTACATAATATATTATTATCCTAGGTTAACCTACATAATGTATTATTATCCTAGGAAAATCTACATAATGTATTACTATCCTAGGTTAAGCTACATAATGTATTATTATCCTAGGTTAAGCTACATAATGTATTATTATCCTAGGTTAAGCTTCAGATTGTATTATTATCCTAGGTTAAACTACATAATGTATTATTATCCTAGGTTAACCTACATAATGTATTATTATCCTAGGTTAGACTACATAATGTATTATTATCCTAGGTTAACCTACATAATGTATTATTATCCTAGGTTAAGCTACATAATGTATTATTATCCTAGGTTAACCTACATAATGTATTATTATCCTAGGTTAAGCTACATAATGTATTATTATCCTAGGTTAACCTACATAATGTATTATTATCCTAAGTTAAGCTACATAATGTATTATTATCCTAAGTTAACCTACATAATGTATTATTATCCTAGGTTAAGCTACATAATGTATTATTATCCTAGGTTAACCTACATAATGTATTATTATCCTAGTTTAATCTACATAATGTATTATTATCCTAGGTTAATCTACATAATGTATTACTATCCTAGGTTAAGATACATAATGTATTATTATCCTAGGTTAAGCTACATAATGTATTATTATCCTAGGTTAAGCCTCAGAGTGTATTATTATCCTAGGATAAACTACATAATATATTATTATCCTAGGTTAACCTACATAATGTATTATTATCCTAGGTTAAACTACATAATGTATTATTATCATAGGTTAAGCTACATAATGTATTATTATCCTAGGTTAAACTATGGAATGTATTATTATCCTAGGTTAAGCTACATAATGTATTATTATCCTAGGTTAACCTACATAAAGTATTATTATCCTAGGTTAAGCTACATAATGTATTATTATCCTAGGTTAACCTACATAATGTATTATTATCCTAGGTTAACCTACATAATGTATTATTATCCTAGGTTTAGCTTCAGAGTGTATTATTATCCTAGGTTAAAGTACATAATGTATTATTATCCTAGGTTAACCTACATAATGTATTATTATCCTAGGTTAAGCTACATAATGTATTATTATCCTAGGTAAACCTACATAATGCATTATTATCCTAGGTTAAGCTACATAATGTATTATTATCCTAGGTTAACCTACATAATGTATTATTATCCTAGGTTAATCTACATAATGTATTACTATCCTAGGTTAAGATACATAATGTATTATTATCCTAGGTTAAGCTACATAATGTATTATTATCCTAGGTTAAGCCTCAGAGTGTATTATTATCCTAGGATAAACTACATAATATATTATTATCCTAGGTTAACCTACATAATGTATTATTATCCTAGGTTAAGCTACATAATGTATTATTATCCTAGGTTAACCTACATAATGTATTATTATCCTAGGTTAACCTACATAATGTATTATTATCCTAGGTTAACCTACATAATGTATTATTATCCTAGGTCAACCTACATAATGTATTATTATCCTAGGTTAATCTACATAATGTATTACTATCCTAGGTTAAACTACATAATGTATTATTATCCTAGGTTAAACTTCATAATGTTCTAATATCCTAGGTTAAACTACATAATGTATTATTATCCTAGGTTAAACTACATAATGTATTATTATCCTAGGTAAGCTACATAATGTATTATTATCCTAGGTTAAGCTACATAATGTATTATTATCCTAGGTTAAACTACATAATGTATTATTATCCTAGGTTAAGCTACATAATGTATTATTATCCTAGGTTAAACTACATAATGTAATATTATCCTAGGTTAAGCTACATAATGTATTATTATCCTAGGTTAACCTACATAATGTATTATTATCCTAGGTTAAGCTACATAATGTATTATTATCCTAGGTTAACCTACATAATGCATTATTATCCTAGGTTAAGCTACATAATGTATTATTATCCTAGGTTAAGCTTCAGAGTGTATTATTATCCTAGGTTAAACTGCATAATGTATTATTATCCTAGGTTAACCTACATAATGTATTATTATCCTAGGTTAAGCTACATAATGTATTATTATCCTAGGTTAACCTACATAATGTATTATTATCCTAGGTTAATCTACATAATGTATTACTATCCTAGGTTAAGCTACATAATGTATTATTATCCTAGGTTAAGCTACATAATGTATTATTATCCTAGATTAAGTTTCAGAGTGTATTATTATCCTAGGTTAAACTACATAATGTATTATTATCCTAGGTTAACCTACATAATGTATTATTATCCTAGGTTAAGCTACATAATGTATTATTATCCTAGGTTAACCTACATAATGTATTATTATCCTAGGTTAACCTACATAATGTATTATTATCCTAGGTTAACCTACATAATGTATTATTATCCTAGGTTAACCTACATAATGTATTATTATCCTAAGTTAATCTACATAATGTATTACTATCCTAGGTTAAGCTACATAATGTATTATTATCCTAGGTTAAACTTCATAGTGTACTATTATCCTAGGTTAAACTACATAATGTATTATTATCCTAGGTTAAACTACATAATGTATTATTATCCTAGGTTAAACTACATAATGTATTATTATCCTACGTTAACCTACATAATGTATTATTATCCTAGGTTAAGCTACATAATGTATTATTATCCTAGGTTAACCTACATAATGTATTATTATCCTAGGTTAACCTATATAATGTATTATTATCCTAGGTTAACCTACATAATGTTTTATTATCCTAGGTTAACCTACATAATGTATTACTATCCTAGGTTAATCTACATAATGTATTACTATCCTAGGTTAAACTACATAATGTATTATTATCCTAGGTTAAACTTCATAATGTACTATTATCCTAGGTTAAACTACATAATGTATTATTATCCTAGGTTAAACTACATAATGTATTATTATCCTTGGTTAAGCTTCAGAGTGTATTATTATCCTAGGTTAAGCTACATAATGTATTATTATCATAGGTTGAGCTACATAATGTATTATTTTCCTAGGTTAAACTACATAATGTATTATTATAATAGGTTAAGCTACATAATGTATTATTATCCTAGGTTAACCTACATAATGTATTATTATCCTAGGTTAAGCTACATAATGTATTATTATCCTAGGTTAACCTACATAATGTATTATTATCCTAGGTTAAGCTTTAGAGTTTATTATTATCCTAGGTTAAACTACATAATGTATTATTATACATAATGTATTATTATCCTAGGTTAAGCTACATAATATATTATTATCCTAGGTTAACCTACATAATGTATTATTATCCTAGGTTAAGCTACATAATGTATTATTATCCTAGGTTAACCTACATAATGTATTATTATCCTAGGTTAAGCTACATAATGTATTATTATCATAGGTTAACCTACATAATGTATTATTATCCTAGGTTAAGGTACATAATGTATTAATATCCTAGGTTAAACTACATAATGTATTATTATCCTAGGTTAAGCTACATAATATATTATTATCCTAGGTTAAGCTACATAATATATTATTATCCTAGGTTAAGCTACATAATATATTATTATCCTAGGCTAAATTACAAAATGCATTTTTATCCTAGGTTAAACTTCATAATGTATTACTATCCTAGGTTAAACTACATAATGTATTATTATCCTAGGTTAAACTTCATAATGTACTATTATCCTAGGTTAAACTACATAATGTATTATTATCCTAGGTTAAACTACATAATGTATTATTATCCTAGGTTAAGCTACATAATGTATTATTATCCTAGGTTAAGCTACATAATGTATTATTATCCTTGGTTAAACTACATAATGTATTATTATCCTAGGTTAAGCTACATAATGTATTATTATCCTAGGTTAAACTACATAATGTATTATTATCCTAGGTTAAGCTACATAATGTATTATTATCCTAGGTTAACCTACATAATGTATTATTATCCTAGGTTAAGCTACATAATGTATTATTATCCTAGGTTAACCTACATAATGTATTATTATCCTAGGTTAAGCTACATAATGTATTATTATCCTAGGTTAAGCTTCAGAGTGTATTATTATCCTAGGTTAAACTACATAAAGTATTATTATCCTAGGTTAACCTACATAATGTATTATTATCCTAGGTTAAGCTACATAATGTATTATTATCCTAGGTTAACCTACATAATGTATTATTATCCTAGGTTAAGCTACATAATGTATTATTATCTTAGGTTAACCTACATAATGTATTATTATCCTAGGTTAATCTACATAATGTATTACTATCCAAGGTTAAGCTACATAATGTATTATTATCCTAGGTTAAGCTACATAATGTATTATTATCCTAGGTTAAGCTTCAGAGTGTATTATTATCCTAGGTTAAACTACATAATGTATTATTATCCTAGGTTAACCTACATAATGTATTATTATCCTAGGTTAAGCTACATAATGTATTATTATCCTAGGTAATCCTACATAATGTATTATTATCCTAGGTTAACCTACATAATGTATTATTATCCTAGGTTAAACTACATAATATATTATTATCCTAGGTTAACCTACATAATGTATTATTATCCTAGGAAAATCTACATAATGTATTACTATCCTAGGTTAAGCTACATAATGTATTATTATCCTAGGTTAAGCTACATAATGTATTATTATCCTAGGTTAAGCTTCAGATTGTATTATTATCCTAGGTTAAACTACATAATGTATTATTATCCTAGGTTAACCTACATAATGTATTATTATCCTAGGTTAGACTACATAATGTATTATTATCCTAGGTTAACCTACATAATGTATTATTATCCTAGGTTAAGCTACATAATGTATTATTATCCTAGGTTAACCTACATAATGTATTATTATCCTAGGTTAAGCTACATAATGTATTATTATCCTAGGTTAACCTACATAATGTATTATTATCCTAAGTTAAGCTACATAATGTATTATTATCCTAAGTTAACCTACATAATGTATTATTATCCTAGGTTAAGCTACATAATGTATTATTATCCTAGGTTAACCTACATAATGTATTATTATCCTAGTTTAATCTACATAATGTATTACTATCCTAGGTTAAGCTACATAATGTATTATTATCCTAGGTTAAGCTACATAATGTATTATTATCCTAGGTTAAGCTTCAGAGTGTATTATTATCCTAGGTTAAACTACATAATGTATTATTATCCTAGGTTAATCTACATAATGTATTATTATCCTAGGTTAAGCTACATAATGTATTATTATCCTAGGTTAACCTACATAATGTATTGTTATCCTAGGTTAACCTACATAATGTATTATTATCCTAGGTTAAACTACATAATGTATTATTATCCTAGGTTAACCTACATAATGTATTATTATCCTAGGTTAATCTACATAATGTATTACTATCCTAGGTTAAGCTACATAATGTATTATTATCCTAGGTTAAGCTACATAATGTATTATTATCCTAGGTTAAGCTTCAGAGTGTATTATTATCCTAGGTTAAACTACATAATGTATTATTATCCTAGGTTAACCTACATAATGTATTATCATAGGTTAAGCTACATAATGTATTATTATCCTAGGTTAACCTACATAATGTATTATTATCCTACGTTAAGCTACATAATGTATTATTATCCTAGGTTAACCTACGTAATGTATTATTATCCTAGGTTAAGCTACATAATGTATTATTATCCTAAGTTAACGTACATAATGTATTATTATCCTAGGTTAAGCTACATAATGTATTATTATCCTAGGTTAAACTACATAATGTATTATTATCCTAGGTTAAGTTACGTAATGTATTATTATCCTAGGTTAAACTACATAATGTATTATTATCCTAGGTTAACCTACATAATGTATTATTATCCTAGGTTAAGCTACATAATGTATTATTATCCTAGGTTAAGCTACATAATGTATTATTATCCTAGGTTAAACTACATAATGTATTATTATCCTAGGTTAACCTACATAATGTATTATTATCCTAGGTTAAGCTACATAATGTATTATTATCCTAGGTTAAGCTACATAATGTATTATTATCCTAGGTTAACCTACATAATGTATTATTATCCTAGGTTAAGCTACATAATGTATTATTATCCTAGGTTAAACTACATAATGTATTATTATCCTTGGTTAAACTACATAATGTATTATTATCCTAGGTTAAACTACATAATGTATTATTATCCTAGGTTAAGCTACATAATGTATTATTATCCTAGGTTAAGCTACATAATGTATTATTATCCTAGGTTAAGCTACATAATGTATTATTATCCTAGGTTAAACTACATAATGTATTATTATCCTAGGTTAAGCTACATAATGTATTATTATCCTAGGTTAAACTACATAATGTATTATTATCCTAGGTTAAACTACATAATGTATTATTATCCTAGGTTAAACTACATAATGTATTATTATCCTAGGTTAAGCTACATAATGTATTATCCTAGGTTAAACTACATAATGTATTATTATCCTAGGTTAAGCTACATAATGTATTATTATCCTAGGTTAAACTACATAATGTATTATTATCCTAGGTTAAGCTACATAATGTATTATTATCCTAGGTTAAACTACATAATGTATTACTATCCTAGGTTAAGCTACATAATGTATTATTATCCTAGGTTAAGCTACATAATGTATTATTATCCTAGGTTAAGCTACATAATGTATTATTATCCTAGGTTAAACTACATAATGTATTATTATCCTAGGTTAAGCTACATAATGTATTATTATCCTAGGTTAAGCTACATAATGTATTATTATCCTAGGTTAAGCTACATAATGTATTATTATCCTAGGTTAATCTACATAATGTATTACTATCCTAGGTTAAGCTACATAATGTATTATTATCCTAGGTTAAGCTACATAATGTATTATTATCCTAGGTTAAGCTTCAGAGTGTATTATTATCCTAGGTTAAACTACATAATGTATTATTATCCTATGTTAACCTACATAATGTATTATTATCCTAGGTTAAGCTACATAATGTATTATTATCCTAGGTTAACCTACATAATGTATTATTATCCTAGGTTAAGCTACATAATGTATTATTATCCTAGGTTAACCTACGTAATGTATTATTATCCTAGGTTAAGCTACATAATGTATTATTATCCTAAGTTAACGTACATAATGTATTATTATCCTAGGTTAAGCTACATAATGTATTATTATCCTAGGTTAAACTACATAATGTATTATTATCCTAGGTTAAGTTACGTAATGTATTATTATCCTAGGTTAAACTACATAATGTATTATTATCCTAGGTTAACCTACATAATGTATTATTATCCTAGGTTAAGCTACATAATGTATTATTATCCTAGGTTAAGCTACATAATGTATTATTATCCTAGGTTAAACTACATAATGTATTATTATCCTAGGTTAACCTACATAATGTATTATTATCCTGGGTTAAGCTACATAATGTATTATTATCCTAGGTTAAGCTACATAATGTATTATTATCCTAGGTTAACCTACATAATGTATTATTATCCTAGGTTAAGCTACATAATGTATTATTATCCTAGGTTAAACTACATAATGTATTATTATCCTAGGTTAAACTACATAATGTATTATTATCCTAGGTTAAACTACATAATGTATTATTATCCTAGGTTAAGCTACATAATGTATTATTATCCTAGGTTAAGCTACGTAATGTATTATTATCCTAGGTTAAGCTAAATAATGTATTATTATCCTAGGTTAAACTACATAATGTATTATTATCCTAGGTTAAGCTACATAATGTATTATTATCCTAGGTTAAACTACATAATGTATTATTATCCTAGGTTAAACTACATAATGTATTATTATCCTAGGTTAAACTACATAATGTATTATTATCCTAGGTTAAGCTACATAATGTATTATTATCCTAGGTTAAACTACATAATGTATTATTATCCTAGGTTAAGCTACATAATGTATTATTATCCTAGGTTAAACTACATAATGTATTATTATCCTAGCTTAAGCTACATAATGTATTATTATCCTAGGTTAAACTACATAATGTGTTACTATCCTAGGTTAAGCTACATAATGTATTATTATCCTAGGTTAAGCTACATAATGTATTATTATCCTAGGTTAAGCTACATAATGTATTATTATCCTAGGTTAAACTACGTAATGTATTATTATCCTAGGTTAAGCTACATAATGTATTATTATCCTAGGTTAAGCTACATAATGTATTATTATCCTAGGTTAAGCTACATAATGTATTATTATCCTAGGTTAAGCTACATAATGTATTATTATCCTAGGTTAAACTACATAATGTATTATTATCCTAGGTTAAACTACATAATGTATTATTATCCTAGGTTAAACTACATAATGTATTTTTATCCTAGGTTAAACTACATAATGTATTATTATCCTAGGTTAAACTACATAATGTATTATTATCCTAGGTTAAGCTACATAATGTATTATTATCCTAGGTTAAGCTACATAATGTATTATTATCCTAGGTTAAGCTACATAATGTATTATTATATTAGGTTAAGCTACATAATGTATTATTATCCTAAGTTAAGCTACATAATGTATTATTATCCTAGGTTAACCTACATAATGTATTATCTGAACATAACATGTGGGGCCTCATGATCATTATAAAATAAAATGTATCTTTCGTTCCTAAAGATTTAATAACATTTACTTAATTACTTTTGTTCCTAGCTACCATGTTTTTCTGCATATAAGACGCGACATTTTTTCATTAAATGTCTTGGAAAATCGGCCTGCGCCTTATATGCTCAAGGTCAGTGCCAATGGGAAGGATTTTGGTTACGTTTTAGCGTAAAGTGAGAGTTTAATTATCCTTGAATATAATTGTTTATTTACCGTTAGGATACTTCTGTTGTGCGCCTTATATGCCGGAAAAGACGGTGTTTAACTAGACGTATTTTTGTCGCTGCGGGATCCTGGTATGATATCCCAGTATTGCCTAAACCCAGCCCCTTGTACGTCAATGCACGCTAAAGAAATAGTGGAGAATGCTGCATAACTTTCTAATGCAGTTATATATTAGTATTGAAGATCTGAATAGGATCAAAAAAGATATTTAAAGATTATTACAGAGACTAATATCACGATTTCTTCAATATAAATGGCAAAGTATAATATTCACAGCCTTAACGAAATTAAAGCATCCAGAAAGAAGCATTATCTTTGAAGCCAAACTGAAGAGTCCTTCTCTTAAAGAATAAAAAGGCACAATACAGTGACTGGAACAATACATAAATATCCTGCACATAGACGACAGAAACATATGACGACGTTTTAGTCCGACTTGGACCATTAATTATTCTCTTGTCCTAAAATACACCACAACATTAAGTTAGAAGCCGTTCACAACTTGCATCTCTGGGTATGAGCACTGAGGGTTGAGGCAGTCGGACGAGGTTTACCTGGAGAGGGTTTCTGGGGTCAACGCCCCCGAGGCTCGAATTGAGACCAGGCCTCACGGTGGATCAAGGTCTTATCAACCAGGCTGTTACTACTGGCCGCACGGAAGCTGACATACGAACCACAGCCCGGTTGGCCAGGTACTGACTTTAGGTGCCTGTCCAGTGCCTTCTTGAAGACAGCCAGGGGTCTATTGGTAATCCCCCTTATGTATGCTGGGAGGTACTTGAACAATCTTGGACCCCGGACACTTATTGTGTTGTCTCTCAGTTTACTCGTGGCCCCCCTGCTTTTCATTGGGGGAATGTTGCATCTCCTGCCGAGTCTTTTGCTTTCATTGGGAGTGATTTTCGTGTGCAGGTTTGGTAGCAATCCCTCCAGGACCTTCCAAGTGTATATTAGCATGTATCTCTCTCGCCTGCGTTCCAGGGAAAACAGATCAAGGACCTTCAATCGTTCCCAGTAATTAAGGTGCCTTATCTTGCTTATATGTGCCGTGAAAGTTCTTTGTACACTCTTCAGGTCTGCAACATCGCCAGCCTTGAAGGAGGCCGTTAATGTACAGCAGTACTCCAGCCAAGATAGCACAAGCGATTTGAAGAGAATCATCATGCTCTTGGCGTCCCTAGTTTTGAAGGTTCTCATTATCCATCCTAACATTTTCCTAGCAGATAAGATAGATACATTGTTGTGGTCTTTGAAGGCGAGGTCCTCTGGCATTATCATTCCCAGGTCCTTCACATTACTTTTCCGCTCTATTGTATGGTTAAAATTTGTCGTATATCCTGATACATTTTTAATTTCCTCAAGTTTCCCATATCTGAGTAGTTGAAATTTCTCCTCGTTGAACTTCATATTGTTTTGAGTGACCCATTCGAAGATTTGGTTGATGTCCACTTGGAGTCTCGCGGTGTCTTCGATGAAAGTCACTGCCATGGTAATCCGGGTGTCATCCGCAAAGGAAGACACGACTTACATCTTTGTCTATGTCAGAAACGAGGATGAGGAATAGAATGGGAGCGAGTACTCTGCCTTGTGGAACAGAGCTTTTTACCGTTGCTGCCTGAGACTTTGCTCTGTTTACTATTACTCTTTGTGTTCTGTTTGTCAGGAAGTTATATATCCATCTACCGACTTTTCCTGTTATACCTTTATGACGCATTTTATGTGCTATTACACCATGGTCAAACATGTCGAAAGCTTTTGCAAAGTCTCTGTACACTACATCTGTATTATGTTTATCCTCTACAGCATCCAGGACCTTGTCATAGTGGTCCAGTAGCTGGAACAAGCAGTAGTGACCTGTTCTAAACCCGAGTTGCCCTGGGTTGTGTAATTGATAGGTATCTAGGTGGTTGGCGATCTTGCTTCTTAGAACCCTCTCAAAGATTTTTATGATATGGGATGTTAGTGCTATCGGTGTGTAGTTCTTTGCAATTGCTTTACTGCCACCTTTGTGGAGTGGGGTACTCAGAATTTATCGTTGTAGAATCCTTATTTCAGTTTTTCCAGTTCTTTCTCATGAAAAAAGACAAATTAATGCCTTCGAAAGTAAAATCAAAGCAAGCATCCTATATAAGCTTAATCATTTTTTTAAGTTGCAAGTAAGTATGCAGGATGGTAAATAATCAAGTCAACCTTATTTCAGCTTTGATTATATAATTTTTTTTACAGTGATGTGAAGGCTACACAGATGTTATGTGCACATATATTATGTAGATTTTTTCCAGATGATCCCTGTAGTCAAACACTGATTTATGATCACAGTTCCCTGGTTAATTTACACACACAAATTTCATTAATAAAAATAGTCCAGTAAAATATACACAACGTAGTATGAAAGCTGAGCTTCCTTCAAGAAATACAACAGCAATAACACTTCAGCGGAAACACTGAAACACAACAGCAGTAACACTGCAACACAAAAACAGTAACACTGCTACAACACAGCAACAACACTGCAACACAACAGCAGTAACACTGCAACATAAAAACAGTAACATTGCAACAACACAGCAACAACCCTGCAACACAACAGCAACAACGCTACAACACAACAGCAAAAACACTGCAACACAACAGCACCAACACTGCAACACAACATCAGCAACACTGCAACACAACAGCAGCAACACTACAACACTGCAGCAGCAACACTGCAGCAGCAAAACAGCAGCAGCAACACTGCAGCAGCAACACTGCAGCAGCACCACTGAAGCAGAAACAGTGCAGCAGCAACTTTGTAGTAGCAACACTGCAGCAGAAACGCTGAAGCAGCAACACTGCAGCAGCAACACTGCAGCAGCTACACTGGAGCAGCAACACTGCAGTAGCAACAATGTAGCAGCAACACTGCAGCAGCAACACTGCAGCAGCTACACTGGAGCAGCAACACTGCAGTAGCAACAATGTAGCAGCAACACTGCAGCAGCAACACTGCAGCAGCTACACTGGAGCAGCAACACTGCAGTAGCAACAATGTAGCAGCAACACTGCAGCAGCAACACTAGCAGCAACACTGCAGCAGGAACACTGCAGCAGCTACACTGGAGCAGTAACACTGCAGTAGCAACACTGCAGCAGGAACACTGCAGCAGCTACACTGGAGCAGCAACACTGCAGTAGCAACAATGCAGCATCAACATTGCAGCAGCAACACTGTAGCAGAAACACTGCAGCAGGAACACTGCAGCAGCTACAGTGGAGCAGCAACACTGCAGCAGCAACACTGCGGTAGCAACACTGCAGTAGCAACACTGCAGCATCAACACTGCAGCAGAAACACTACAGCAGCAACACAGCAGCAGCAACACTGCAGCAACACTACAAGAGTGAAGCTGACCAGAAGAAACATTCTTCAGTTATGGCACATAATCCAACATGTGCTCATACACAACATAATGTGAACCTACACAACATAGTGTGCTTATACACAACATAATGTGCATATACACAACATAATGTGCTCATACACAACTTGTGCTCATACACAACATAATGTGCTCATGCACAACACAATGCGCTCAAACACAATATAATGTGCTCATAAACAACATAATGTGCTCATACACAACATAATGTGCTCATACACAGCATCATGTGATCATACACAACATATTGTGCTAATACACAACATAACGTGCTCATACACAACATGTGCTCATACACAACATAATGCGCTCATACACTACATTATGTGCTCATACACAACATAATGTGCTCACAACATAATATGCGCCTAAACAACATAATGTGCTCATACACAATATAATGTGCTGACACACAACATAATATGCTGATACACAACATAATGTGCGCCTACACAACATAATGTGCCCATACACATCATAATGTGCTAATACACAACGTAATGTGTGCCTTCACAACATAACGTGTTTACAAACAACATAATGTGCTTATACACAACATAATGTGCACCTACACAGCATAATGTGTTCATACATAACATAATGTGCCACTACACAACATAATGTGCTCGTACACAACATTATGTGCACCTACACAACATAATGTGCTCGTACACAAAATAATGAACACCTACACAACATGTGTTCATACACAACATAATGTGTTCATACAGAACATAATGTGCTAATACACAACATAATGTGCTCATACACAACATAATGTTCTCATACACAACATAGTGTGCTTACACTCAACATAATGTGCGTTTACATAGCATAATGTGCTCATTCACAACACATATTCATACACAACATAATGTGCTCGTACACAACATAATGTGCGCCTACTAAGCATGTGCTCATACACAACATAATGTGCGCCTTCACAACATAATGTGCCCTTACACAACATAATGTGCTCATACACAACATAATGTTCGTCTACAGAACTTAATGCGTTCAAACACAACATAATGTGTTCATACACAACATAATGTGCTCATACACAACATAAAGTGCACCTACACAACATAATGTGCTCATACACAACATAATGTAGACACACACATGTACTCTTACACAACATAATGTGCTCATACGCAACATAATGTGCACCTACACAACATAATGTGCTCATACACAACATAATGTGCTCATACACAACATAATGTGCTCATACACAACATAATGTGGTCATACGCAACATAATGTGCACCTACACAACATAATGTGCTCATACACAACATAATGTGCTCATACACAACATAATGTGCACCTACACAACATAATGTGCACATACACAGCATAATGTGCTCATACACAACTTAATGTGCTCATACGCAACATAATGTGCACCTACACAACATGTGCTCATACACAACATAATGTGCTCATACACAACATAATGTGCTCATACACAACATAATGTGCTCATACGCAACATAATGTGCACCTACACAACATAATGTGCTCATACACAACATAATATGCTCATACACAACATAATATGCACCTACACAACATAATGTGCACATACACAGCATAATGTGCTCATACACAACTTAATGAGCTCATACTCAACATTATGTGCACCTTCACAACATAATGTGCTCATACAGAACATAATGTGCGCCTACACAACATAATGTGCACATACACAATATAATGTGCTCATAAACACCATAATGTGCACCTACAATACATAATTACCTGGAGTTTACATGGAGATGGTTTCGGGGGTCAACGCCCCCTCATCCCAGTCTGAGACTAGGCCTCATAGTGGATAACGATCTGATCAACCAGGCTGTTACTGCTGGTAGCACGCATTACGTTGCGCGCCTACACAGTAGACAATATAATGTGCTCATACACAACTTAATGTGCATCTACACAACATAATGTGCACCTACACAACATAATGTGCTCATACACAACATAATGTGCTCGTACACAACATAATGTGCTCATACACAACATAATGTGCGCCTACTAAACATAATGTGCTCGTACACAACATAATGTGCGCCTACTAAACATAATGTGCACATACACAACATAATGTGCTCATACACAACATTATGTGCGGCTTCACTACATAATGTGCTCATACACAACATGTGCTCATACACAGCATAATGTACTCATACACAACATAATGTGCTCATAGACAACATAATATGCTCATATGCAACATAATGTGCTCATGCACAACATAATGTTCTCATACACAACAAAATTTGCTCATACACAACATAACGTGTTCACACACAACATAATGTGCTCATACACAACATAATGTGCTCAAAAACAACATTGTGCTCATACACAACATAATGTGCTCATACACGACATAATGAGCTCATACACAACATAATGTGCTCATAAACATGTGCTCATAAACATGTGCTCATAAACAACATAAAGTGCACCTACACAACATAATGTGCTCATTCACAACATAATGTGTTCATACACAACATAATGTGCCCATACACATCATAATGTGCTCATTCACAACGTAATGTGTTCATACACAACATAATGTGCTCATAAACATATGCTCATAAACAACATAATGTGCTCATACACAACATAATGTGCTCATTCACAACATAATGTGTTCATACACAACATAATGTGCTCATGCACAACATAATGTGTTCACACACAACATAATGTGCTCATACACAACATGTGCTCATAAACAACATAATGTGCTCATAAACAACATAATGTGCGCCTACTCAACATAATGTGTGTGAAGGCTTACTCAGCCCTGTAACAACTTCAGACAGTATTACCAAGGCTGGCTCCTCCTCAGGAAAATTAGTGAATAGAAAAAGAAATAATAACAGACAAACATAAACACTTTATTATATAGAAAATATATTATTATTATTATAATCAAGGGGGAAGCGCTAAACCCGGAGGATTATACAGCGCCTGGGGGGGGGGGATGTGGAAGGCATTCAGGCTTAATTCGGGGAACTGGAGCACAGATCCAATTCTCTAAATCAAGAGCCCCTCACCAACATCAAGGAACCTTCCTTGAGGGGTTATAGAAAATATAAAATATAAAACACTTAAATATGAAATATTAATCGTACATTAAAGAAAATGAAAAATGAAAAATATAAATAACTGAATTCAAGGCTAATATATATAGGGGTGTCTGGTGTTGGTGACACTATTGTTGAAATCGTAGCCATTGCTGATGTCGGGGGGTGGGGGGTCGAAGGTGTTCGTGACCACCACTGGCTAGTTCTTCGCAGAGTATCGCCGTGAGTAGTATCCCGATGATAGGAAAGCAGGTTCTTTACCGCTGCAATGATGTGGGGTTATGTCCTGCAATTTCATACAGGTGCACAGGTAATTAAATCCAAAATGGGACGTCTCCCAGGACGTTAGTCCGTCTCCTGTTCTTCTCGTTGATTGACAGGTGACCCTC
Organism: Cherax quadricarinatus; assembly: GCF_038502225.1. NCBI lineage: Eukaryota > Metazoa > Arthropoda > Malacostraca > Decapoda > Parastacidae > Cherax > Cherax quadricarinatus. Next base: position 27,440,659 of record NC_091316.1, read on the forward strand.
ACTGTCATTCAAGCTGAAAAGATAGACAGGTTACCCACTGCTTAAAAATCACTCTCCATGGCAAGTACAATACCCAAAAGATGTGGTGATTATTACAACAGTTAGCTTAGAGCAAGGCTGAAAAGACTAATTTTATTATTGATCAAAAGTGAAGCTTTCAACCAATAAATCCACTAGAATACAAGGCAGGCATGTACTTACAGTAGTGTTGGGAGCTGTGACTCGAGTGATTTACTGTTTGACCAGAGCCCCACACGTCACCTTTCGGGGGGGGGTAGAGGGAGGGGAAGGGATAGCGGGAGCTAGACTGACACTACCTTAACAAGCAGCCAGCAGTCAAACTATCACTTTCAGGGAGGGGGAAAAAAGGCGGGAAAAATGGGAGCTTGACTTACCCTACCTTAACTAGTAGCCGGCAATGAAACTATTGTTACTATATCGCTACTCCTATTTATTGAACTTTTCCCTCACACTCCCCCATACCAAGACTTATAGTCAAGGAGTATAAGAAGAATAGGCGAGGAAAAAGTTCTAACATATGGAAGTCGTGTAAGGCAACAAATCTTCTACTGTCATGACTTAACCAGTCAGAGAAATAATTGGATGAACCATTGATATACACAATATGGAACTTAAAAGCCTGGAGTGCCAATGTCCACCTCAAGAGGCGACTGTTGGTTCCCTTAAAAGTTTCTAGGTATATCAAAGGTGTGTGGTCCGTTTCTAAAATGAATTCTTTTCCCAGCAAATAAAATTTAAGTTTGGAGATACCCCACACAAGAGCCAAACATTCCTTTTCTATTGTGGAGTATCTTATTTCTGCGGGAAGGAGTTTCCGGCTTAGGAAGCATACAGGGAAAGGAGTACCATCATGGTATTGTAGTAACACCGGACCTAAGCCAGTATTGGAGGCATCAGTTCTTAAACAAAATGTTTTATTAATATCTGGAATCTTAAGTATAGGGTCTTTCGAAAAGATACTTTTAATCTCATTAAACTTTTCCCGAGCTACGTCGGAAAGTTCAAGAGGTTCCTTCACAGACTTTTTAAGGAAGTCGGATAAGATGCCTGTAAGATCAGTAAGGTTCGGGATGAACCGTGCATAAAAATTTACAGAACCAAGAAAGCTACACATGAACTTCTTGGTTTTGGGGAATTTAAATTCTAATAAAGCTTTGATCTTACTGGGGAGAGGATGCAGAGAGTTATTAGAAAGTATCAGTCCAAGATATCTAATCTTGTTATACCCAAGGAAGCATAGTTCTATATTGCATCAGTCCTTGGTGTGTAGGAAAAGCGGTGTACTGCTTAGAAGAAGGATCTAACATTACTTGATGATATGCCTGCGCAAAATCAATCTCTGAAAAGAAGGAAGAGTCATAAAATTTGTGTAGATCGCTATTTATTAAGGGCATAGGCTCAGCATCCCACCGAGTTATAGCATTAAGGCCTCTGAAGTCAATAGCAAGTCTATATGAATTATCCTCCTTCTTAACCATGACTACTGGTGAGCAATATGCAGATACTGAAGGTTCAATGATCTTTAGTTTTAATAATTTGTCTACCTCTCGGTCAAATGCATCCCTAAGGTGAACTGGAACTATGTATAATTTTCGTTTGATAGGATTGTCTGTCACTAAGTCAGTCTTATGGACTACCGTGGAGGTAACACCTGGAATATCAGTAAAGACGTCTGAAAAGTTACTCACACATTGAAGTAGTTCATGTCTCTTATGGTCATCCAAAGATTCATTAATATTAATGTTGGTTGCGTCCGAGTGGTCAAGAGTCACCAAGTCATGTAGTTCTTCATCATAGTCTAAGTTAGAGGTGTCAATTACGCACACTTTACATTCTTCAGTTGTCTTATCAAGTTCGTGTGGAAAAACTAAGTCAAAGTTATTAAGGCAGTTAACCGAATTTCTTCGGTAATATTTCTTAAGGATGTTGATATGATAAAGCTTAGGTTTCCCCTTGACTTCTATGAGGTAGTCAACTTTCCCACAAATTTTTAATACTTTATATGGACCTTTCCATGCTACTAATAATTTATTTGACTTTATAGGCAAAAGTACCAGAACTTCATCTCCTACTTTAAAACTTCTCTGACTTTTGGAATCAAAATAGGTTTTGTACTGGTCCATTGACAAACTTAAGTTTTTCGAAACTATGTCAGAGGTCTCCTCAAGTTTGGATCTAAGGTCAAGGAGAAACTGGTAAGAAGACTGAACCTCAGCATTTACCTCCTCATTAGTCCATAAGTCATGAAGGATGGACAGTGGACCTCTGGCCTGTCCACCATAGAGAAGTTCAAAAGGTGAAAACCCCAATGAGTCACTGGGAACTTCCCTCATGGCAAACAAAGCACAGGGTAGGTAACGATGCCACTCCTTAGGTTTAAGGGAGCAAAGTTTCCTTAAAATGGACTTGAGAATCGAATGCTAGCGCTCAATCCTCCCATTACAGCTGGGATGATAGGGTGTGGTGAAGAGAGGCTTCACTCCCAGAAGTTGGTAGAGATGTTGCATTAAGTCAGATGTGAATTGTGTCCCACGGTCAGACAAAATTTCTCTAGGGATGTCCACTCTGGAGAAGATGGACAAAAGGGCTTCAGCCACCTCTGTAGTAGTTATGGTCTTTAAGGGAACGGCTTCAGGGAAACTCGAAGCATAATCAACTAATGTTAATATATATCTATGTCCCCCAGATGAAAGTGGAGATAAAGGACCAACGATGTCAATAGCTACTCTTTCAAACGGTACCGTAAAGATTGGCATTTTGACCATAGGTACTCGCCTGGTACCTCGGGAGGATGACAGTTAGCAAACTTTACACGATCTACAATAAGTAGTGACATCTGAGGACATTTTAGGCCAAAAATAGGTTTCCCTAATTTTATTTAAAGTTTTATGATGCGACAAATGTCCGGCCACTGGCAGGTCATGAGCCATTTTAAGAACAGTCTCTCTGCATTGACTTGGAACAACTAAGATGGAATAGTCTGTCTCATCTGAATTTAATTTGAATACTGACTTGTACAAGATACCTTTTATATATTCAAATTTATATGAAAAGTTTTTCCTTTGGATAACTTGATTTTCTTTAGCGGCATTATGGCAGTTCTGAAGAGAAGGGCAATTACGTTGTAAATTGACAAAGGAGTCCTTCGATATGTCTAAAGGCTTAAAGTCATGGAAAATCAAAGGATGGACAGTAGGGGAAGCATGGGCTTTGGTCTGAGCCCTAGTCAAGACATTTATGGTATCGGAGGTGATATCTTCACTTTCATCTAACAAGTGAACCGGTGATCCTACTACCTCGCTTTCGAGAGTAGCATCACTGGTTTTTAATCCAACATGAATCTCACGAGACATTGTCTCATCTGAACTTTCGAGGGGCTTCTCCGACTCTACAGGAAGAGGATCTGAAACACCTATGTCCATCTTTGGTGATGATAGGTCAACCTCAGAAGGAAGAATGGCACCTTTTACATTACCTATTAGTACGGAGCAAGAAGTGATGGGAGCTAGTACGGCTTCAGACCAACCTGTGAACCATTTAGACCTAATGTAACAACGGATGGTAGGAAAAGTGTCTGTACGGCCCAAGTAGTCTGAAAGTATAGCAGAGGAATGAGTTTCTTTAAGATTAGGGAACAGCTTATCAGAAATGACTATACATGTGCATCCAGTGTCTCGTAAAATGGTAGATATATTAAGTCCATTAACTGTTCCTGAACAGAAGGGTGCTTGGTCATTACAGTCTTTAAAACATCTTCCAACTTTTTGGACCTTCTTAGAAGGACAATCTGGACGTTTATGTCCCTTAACACCACACAAATGACAAACAGGAATAAAAGAAGTCATTTTACTTTCCACTAGAGGCTTTGATTTCTTAAGGTCTGATGAACCCTTGCCCTTAGGGTTCGATCCCTTCAGGTCTTTATAGGAATTGTGAGCCTCAGCATACAGGTCAGCAGCCTCAGCAACTTCCTCAGCTTTAATCAGGTTACGTTCTCTGATGAATGTTCGTATCTGATGGGGAAGAGCTGTCAGGAACTGGTCAGCAACCATGAAGTCTCTAAGAGATTCATAACTGTGATCACTCTCTATCCAAAAGTCGAACAAACGAAAGAGTGTTACCTGTAACTGCTGAAAGTTCTGGCCAGGCTGTAAGGTGGCATACCTGAAATCTTTCCTGTAAGAATTAGTGGTTTTTTGATATGCTTTAAGGATTGCCTTCTTCAGTAGGTTATAATTACATATATCCTGTGACAAAGTAGCATAGATATTCAAAGCAGTACCAGAAAATAACATTCCTAACCTAGTAGCCCATGTGTCAGCAGGCCATTCACAGAGGGTAGCGGTATTTTCAAACCTGATAATGTAAGAAGTTATGTCTTCCCCCTCTGTGAAGGGAGGTAAATTAGGTGTTGGAATATGTGCACTAGCTGCACGTTGTTCCATTACTCCTTCATCTAATTGTTGTTGTGTAAAAGTTAACTTTTTATTCTCTAATTCAAGGCGAGATTTTTCGAGCTCGCGATCCTTTTCTCTTTCCTCAAGTTCTCTTAATTTAACTTGTTCTTCACGTATCTTAGCTTGTTCCTCACGTTCTCTAGCTCTTTCCTCACGATCAAGTCTATCACGCTCTTTTTGGTCTTCTCGCTCTCTTTCTGTCTTTCTCGGATTTCTCTCTCAATTCTCTCTCTCTCTTTTTTCTCCTGTCTTTCAAGATTCTCTTTCTCCTTTTTCTCTTCTCTTTCGATTCTCTCTCTCTCCTTATTCTCTTCTCTTTCCCTTTCTAGCTGTCTTTCTTCTCTCTCAATTCTCTCTCTTTCAAGTCTTTCCTGGATCTTAGCACTAATGAAAGATTCTAAATTTTTCCCTGTTATTCCTAACTTACTTCCAGCGTTCATCCAAAACTGGTATTCCTCCGTGCTTGCAAGAATAACTTAAACTATCAAGGGAAATGAAACGGGTATTAAAGAAAACGGAGGGTTCAATTCCTGCTCCGCTCAAACTGTAAATAAACCAGAGGGCTCGATCCCTGCTTCAATTAAACAATATGTATTAATTAAAACGAAGGGTTCTATGCCGGCTCCAAGCTAACAGTAAGTAGAATGGGGTCATTTGACCATCCAATCTTCTCACCAACAAATCAAGAGTGTCCTATGACAGTTCCCTTGATATAATAAAGAGCTCAATGAAACAAATTGTCACTGGAAAATCTCGGGTCCCTAGAGTCTAATCCTCCAAAATGTTTCAAGCTCACAAGAATGGTGGCAGAATTAAATATTATCCTGCCTGACTTGACTTACAATAAATTGAGACTATAACAATCACCAAATCTTTTAAATACCTGTACCGTAGTCCTACCATAGAGAATGATTACTCATGGCTGGTGGTAACCGTCTGTGGTATGCGGCATTGAAGTTCCAATGGTAGATTCGAGATGGAGTTGAATCTTGATTCAGTAGAGTTGATCCTGGCAAGGTAGCCACTAGTGAAGGCTTACTCAGCCCTGTAACAACTTCAGACAGTATTACCAAGGCTGGCTCCTCCTCAGGAAAATTAGTGAATAGAAAAAGAAATAATAACAGACAAACATAAACACTTTATTATATAGAAAATATAAAATATAAAACACTTAAATATGAAATATTAATCGTACATTAAAGAAAATGAAAAATGAAAAATATAAATAACTGAATTCAAGGCTAATATATATAGGGGTGTCTGGTGTTGGTGACACTATTGTTGAAATCGTAGCCATTGCTGATGTCGGGGGGTGGGGGGTCGAAGGTGTTCGTGACCACCACTGGCTAGTTCTTCGCAGAGTATCGCCGTGAGTAGTATCCCGATGACAGGAAAGCAGGTTCTTTACCGCTGCAATGATGTGGGGTTACGTCCTGCAATTTCATACAGGTGCACAGGTAATTAAATCCAAAATGGGACGTCTCCAGGACGTTAGTCCCTCTCCTGTTCTTCTCGTTGATTGACAGGTGACCCTCACTGTCATCCAAGCTGAAAAGATAGACAGGTTACCCACTGCTTAAAAATCACTCTCCATGGCAAGTACAATACCCAAAAGATGTGGTGATTATTACAACAGTTAGCTTAGAGCAAGGCTGAAAAGACTAATTTTATTATTGATCAAAAGTGAAGCTTTCAACCAATAAATCCACTAGAATACAAGGCAGGCATGTACTTACAGTAGTGTTGGGAGCTGTGACTCGAGTGATTTACTGTTTGACCAGAGCCCCACACGTCACCTTTCGGGGGGGGGGGGGTAGAGGGAGGGGAAGGGATAGCGGGAGCTAGACTGACACTACCTTAACAAGCAGCCAGCAGTCAAACTATCACTTTCAGGGAGGGGGAAAAAAGGCGGGAAAAATGGGAGCTTGACTTACCCTACCTTAACTAGTAGCCGGCAATGAAACTATTGTTACTATATCGCTACTCCTATTTATTGAACTTTTCCCTCACAATGTGCTCATACACAACATAATTTGCTCATACACAACATAATGTCCACCTACACAACATAATATGCTCATACACAACATAATGTGCTCATACAGAACATAATGTGCGCCTACACAACATAATGTGCACATACACAATATAATGTGCTCATACACAACATAATGTGCACCTACACTACATAATTACCTGGAGTTTACATGGAGATGGTTTCGGGGGTCAACGCCCCCGCATCCCAGTCGGAGACCAGGCCTCATTATGGATTAGGATCTGATCAACCAGGCTGTTACTGCTGGTAGCACGTATTATGTTGCGCGTCTACACAGTAGACAATATAATGTGATCATACACAACTTAATGTGCATCTGCACAACATAATGTGCTCATACACAACATAATGTGCTCATACACAACAAAATGTGCTCATACACACCATAATGTGCTCATACGCAACAAAATGTGCTCATACACAACAAAATGTGCTCATACACAACAAAATGTGCTCATACACAACTTAATGTGCTCATACACAACATATTGTGTATGAGCACAACATAATGTGCGCTTACACATCATAATGTGCTTATACACAACATAATGTGTTCATACACAACATAATGTGTTCATACACAACATAATGTGCTCATACACAACATAATGTGTTCATACACAACATAATGTGCTCATACACAACATAATGTGCTCATACACAACATAATGTGCTCATACACAACATAATGTGCTCATACACAACAAAATGTGCTCATACACAACATAATGTGCTCATTCACAACATAATGTGCTCATTCACAACATAATGTGCTGAAACACAACATAATGTGCTCATACACAACATAATGTGCTCATACACAACATAATGTGCTCATAGACAACTTTATGTGCTCATACACAACATAATGTGCTCATTCACAACATAATGTGCTCAAACACAAAATAATGTGCTCATACACAACATAATGTGCTCATACACAACATAATGTGCTCATAGACAACATAATGTGCTCATACACAACATAATGTGCTCATACACAACATAGTGTGCTCATACATAACATAATGTGCTCATACACAACATAATGTGCTCATACACAACATAATGTGCTCATACACAACATAATGTGCTCATACACAACATAATGTGCTCATACACAACATAATGTGCTCATACATAACATAATGTGCTCATACACAACATAATGTGCTCATACACAAAATAATGTGCTCATACACAACAAAATGTACTCATACACAACTTTATGTGCTCATACACAACATAATGTGCTCATTCACAACATAATGTGCTCATACACAACTTAATGTGCTCATACACAACATAATGTGCTCATACACAACATAATGTGCTCATACACAACTTAATGTGCTCATACACAACATAATGTGCTCATACACAACATAATGTGCTCATACACAACATAATATGCTCATAAACATGTGCTCATAAACAACATAAAGTGCACCTACACAACATAATGTGCTCATACACAACATAATGTGCTCATACACAACATAATGTGCTCATACACATGTGCTCATAAACAACATAATGTGCTCATACACAACATAATGTGCTCATACACAAGATAATGTGCACCTACACATCATATTGTGTTCATACACAACATATGTTCATACTGAAGATAATGTGGTCATACATGGATTAGGGTCTGATCAACCAGGCTGTTACTGCTGGCCGCACGCATTATGTTGTGCGCCTGCACAGTAGCCAACATAATGTGCTCATACACAACTTAATGTGCATCTACACAACATAATGTGCACCTACACAATATAATGTGCTCATACACAACATAATGTGCACATACACAACATAATGTGCGCCTACACAACATAATGTGCTCATACACAGCATAATGTGCGCCTACACAACATGATGTGCACCTACACAACATAGGATGCTCATATATAACATAATATGCGCCTACACTACATAATGTGCTCATACTCAACATAATGTGCTCATACAGAACATAATGTGCTCATACACAACATAATGTGCTCATACACAACATAATGTGCACCTTCACAACAATGTGCTCATACAGAACACAAAAAGCTCATACGCAACATAATGTTCTCATAGAGAACATAAAGTGCTCATACCCAACATAATATCCTCATATACAACATGAAGGGCACGTACACAACATAATGTACTCATATACAACATAATGTGCGCCTACACAACATAATGTGCTCGTGCACAACATAATGTTCTCCTACACATCATAATGTGCTCATTCACAACATAATGTGCGCCTACACAACATAATGTACTCATACACAACATGTGCTCATACACAACATAATGTGCTCATACACAACATAATGTGCGCCTACACAACATAATGTACTCATATACAACATAATGTGCGCCTACACAACATAATGTACTCATATACAACATAATGTGCGCCTACACAACATAATGTACTCATATACAACATAATGTGCGCCTACACAACATAATATGCTCATACACAACATAATGTGCGCCTACACAACATAATGTACTCATATACAACATGTGCTCATACACAACATCATGTGTTCATACACATCATAAACCATTAAAACGATTAATTAATTTCAGCTATTACAGTTGATGTCGTTCAGAATCGTTTAATTTTCATCTGTTTAAACTGCTAAGCCAGCAAGGTTCACTGCTAAGCCATTCTATTTTGTTCCTTCCTCTCTACATGTCCGAACCACCTCAACAATCCCTCCTCAGCCCTCTGGATAATAGTTTTGGTAATCCCGCACCTCCTCCTAATTTCCAAACTACGGATTCTCTGCTTTATATTTACTCCACACATTGCCCTCAGACATGACATCTCCACTGCCTCCAGCCTTCTCCTTGTTGAAACATTCATCACTCATGCTTCACACCCATACAAGAGTGTTGGTATATCTATACTCTCATACATTCCCCTTTTTGCTTTCACGGACAAAGTGCACCACTCACCCTTTTCCCCTCATCAATTCACCTCATCCTTCATAGACCCATTTGCTGACACGTCCACTCCTCAATATCTGAATACATTTTCCTCCTCCATACTCTCTCCCTCCCTCTGATATCCAATCAATCATTACCTATTTTTTTCTTTTCCTCATCATCTTACTCTTTCCTATATTCACTTTTAATTTCCTTCTTTTACATACCCTACCAAACTCATCCACCAACATCTGCAACTTTTCTTCAGAATCCTCCAAAAGCACAGTGTCATCATCAAATAGCAACTGCGATAACTCCCACTTTGTGTTAGATTCTTTATGTTTTAACCCCACACCTCTTGTCAACACCTGAGCATTCACTTCATTTACAACCCCATCTATAAATACATTGAACAACCACGGTGAAATCACATATCTTTGTCTAATGCCTACTTTTACTGGGAAATAATCTCCCTCTCTCGTACATACTCTAACCTGAGCCTCACTATCCTCAAAAAAAACTCTTCACTGCTTTCAGTAACCTACCTCCTATTCCATACACCTGCAACATCTGCCACATTGCCTCCCTATCCACCCTGTCATATGCCTTATCTAAATCCATAAACGCCATAAAAACCTCTTACTAAGTACTGTTCACCTGTATGTTTCACTGCATACACTTGGTCTACACACCCCCTACCTTTCCTAAAGCCTCCTTGTTCATCTGCTATCCTTCTCTCCGTCTTCCTCTTAATTCTTTCAATAATAACTCTACCATACACTTTACCAGGTATACTCAACAGACTTATCCCCCTATAATTTCTGCACTCTCTTTTTTCCCCTTCGCCTTTATACAAAGGAACTATGCATGCTCTCTGCCAATCCCTAGGTACCTTACCCTCTTCCATACATTTATTAAAAAAAAGCATCAACCACTCCAAAACTATATCCCCACCTGATTTTAACATTTCTATCTTTATCCCATCAATCCCTTCTGTCTTACCCCCTTTCATTCTACACACTGCCACACGAACTTCCCCCACAATCACAGCTTCCCTATCTTCATCAACATTTAACAATTCCTCAAAATATTCCCTCCATTTTCTCGATTGCTCTAACTCTCCTCTCGTATTTTTAACTATCAAATGCATTCTTTCTATGGGCTTCATCAACTCATTAAGCTCACTCCAAAACTTTTTCTTTTATTCAGCAAAATTTGTTGATAACATCTTACCCACTCTCTCATTTGCTCTCTTAACTTCTGCTTTTCTCTCGATATACTCCTCCCTCCTTACATCACTTCTACTTTGTAATAACCTCTCATATGCTAACTTTTTCTCTCCTGCAACTCTCTTTATATCATCATTTCATCAGTCGCTTTTCTTCTCTCCTACACCCAGTTTCCTGTAACCACAAACTTCTGCTGAACACTCTAACACTACGTTTCTAAACCTACCCCATACATCTTCGACCCCATTGCCTATACTCTCACTAGCCCATCTATCCTCCAATAGTTGTTTGCATCTTATCCAACCTGCTTCCTTGTTTAGTTTATAAACCTTCACCTTTCTCTCTTACTTGTTGCTTCTGTTTTCCTTGTATCCCATCTACCTTTTACTCTCAGTGTAGCTACAACTAAGAAGTGATCTGATATATCTGTGGCCCCTTTATAAACGTGTACGTCCTGAAGTCTACTCAACAGTCTTTTATCTACCAACACTTTGTCTAACAAACTACTGTCATTACGCCCTACGTCATATCCTGTTTACTTATTTATCCGGAGGCTTGTAGACTACCACAATGACTAGGTTTTGGTTCTCGGTCTTTACTGCTAAAACTTCCACTACATCATTTGAGGCATTTAGCAGTTCTGTGCAAACAAGTGACACTGCGATGTGCAGGCCAACCCCCCCCCCCTTTTTGCCTGTTCACTTTGTCGCATCTGTATAGGTTGTAACCTGGGATCCATATTTCGTTGTCCAAGTGATCCTTTATGTGGGTCTCAGTGAAAGCCGCGAACATTGCCTTTGCCTCTGCAAGCAGTCCACAGATGAAAGGTATTTTGTTGTTTTTGCTGGCTTTAGACCCTGTATATTTGCAAAGAAGAATGTCATCAGACTGGTGGTATTGTTGGTACTGGGGGGGGGTGATTTTTTTCTGGCATTAGTATCTGTATCTGTTGGTTTGGAGTGGAGGCCATCGACTGTGGTTCCACTCCAGGAATGACTGGATTTGGTGTGCGATTTCCGCCATTTCCTGCCAGTTTTTTTTTCCTTCCTGGCACTAAAAAACCTCTCCCTCTTGAGTGGCTGTGGCTACCCCGGTTTTCCCATGGCCTGGATGTTTTGTATCTTTTTGTCCCCTTTAGATGGTGTGCCTGGCAATTTAAGTTATAGCACAGTCTTTCCTGTACAGAAGAGGGACACATTTCAGGGTGAAAAAGCTTACAGGAAGGGAGTTTGCATTTTCCTGTTGTCATATGGGCATGGCATTTTCTAGGGTGGTCATAGTTGCACGTCCCATCTGTTTTTCCAGATTTCCCATGCCTGCAGATACTAAGTGCATAGTATGTGCACAGGCTTGGTTTCCATTTGCCTTGGGTTTCTGTGACTGTATTTCCTGTTGGTGCATGTTTACCTGTCTTATTCCTATCCTCACTAGCACCAACAATGGAGCTCTCACCAGTTGTTTTTGGTAATATATCCTCACTATTGCTAGTGGAGTCCTCTTGTTTGCTATTTCCTGTGGTATTACTAGTTTGCAATATTGTTTCCCCACTACAGCTCCTGTCTCCCATGAGGTCATTTATATGCATTCCCTCCTGCGTATATTTACTGACTACCTGGACAAAATCTCCAGCTTCACCATTACTGTCTCCCAGGACAGCACTATCAGCCCCACATTTACTGACTACCAGGACATCACCTCCAGCCTTACAGTTTCTGACTACATGGCCAGCATCAAGGGCGATACCATCCAGCCCAGACTTTTTATTTTCCCATCTGTTATAGAATGCTTCCAGGTTGTCTATGAAGGCTGCTTTGATGTTATCCTCTTTTAATACCAATGTGATTTTAGTCCACAGATTTATCTCATTTGGGCATACCTAAAAACACTTCCCTGATTTAATACTGCTTGTAGCTAGTTCTTGGATATCTGCACAAGGGGCGTGACACCAATTTCCACAAAAATGACAATTTATCCATGTGGAAGCCCGTTTGTTTGATTGACTGCAGACTACACAGAGCTTCATAATGATTTGAATGGCTGATTTACTGTAATTCTACTAGTAACCTCTTGAATACTCTATTAATAACCTCCTTAAAGTGAAGCTCTAGCTATTTTCATTTCTATTTCTAACTGTACTTGTATATTAGGACAGCTTACCGGTGTACGTTTCTGTTTTATATTTATTGTTTGTGTTTGATAAGGGCGCCTACAACCCCATCCGTTTGCAGTCTGCTTTATTGTCCAATGAATCCGTTTGACACCGGTCAAGGGTTCGGACCAGTGAAGGGTTCGGAACCAGTCGAATCTGGTCAGTGGGTCACTTATTTAAACATACTGGTCGGTGATTTGGGCTAACACATGAAGGATCTACTGGAAATTATCTACCCGAGTAATATGTGATTTGATTGATACAAAAGTATAACTTGCGTGTTGAAGAGCCGGTGACTGCTGGTAGCTCCTACAATGATGAACGGTCGAGCCTCAACCCTTGTTTATCGATCACTGTATCTAGCTTTTCTAGTTTTTTTTCCATCTCCACCACAATAAATGCTATATTATCACTATAGTTGACTGGTGGAAATTTTTTGGAGGAAAGACACTTTTCTGTTGTATTATTTGCTTCTTGTTGTGTATATTGCGACCGCTGGTAACTACAGGTTATATGAATTTCACTGTATACGTCTGGTATATCAAGAAAAGAGAAAGAAACTAATGAAAGTCACTCCACTCCACTAAGTACCATTATATTACTGGTTTGTTGCTACTACAACACTGTATTCTGCTATTCACTGGTATCACTAGATTATATGCGAGTACACTAGCAGGCCAGGAAGATTATTAAAAACAGCTGACCTGTGGTAAGTTTCTGGCGACTTCTGGCACCTGACTCTATAGGCTTATCACTTCATTTACAAATTCACTTGTTTTAAATGACACTTTAGCATTTATTTTCTATATACTAGGGTGCCACTGTAGTATACACTATACACTATGTATACTCAATATTATCAGGGAGACTTTCTTTCCTCTGACAAAGAAAAATTCTATTATTATTATTTTGCACATGGCACACTAGGCCTATGATTCCCCTCTGGCAGGTACTGCACACTAATTCTCCTTTTTTGACTCAGTATACAATGTTTTCTGCCCAAGATTGGTTCCAGGCGCTAGAGGGATGTATCGTATAGGATTGATGACACAAATTAAAGTTCTAGCACGTAAGAGCGACCGTGAAAACACGAGAGAACACGGAGCACAACGAGGCACGCTGACACTCTGACACGCTGACCTTGAGACAATAATCTCAAGACAAATGACAGAGATTTTTGACTACCACTTACTAATTTGTGACCGTCAATATGGCTTCAGGAAAGGTTACTCTGCTGCTGATCTGTTGTTAAACCTCTCCACTAAATGGTACCAGTCACTGGATGAATCCAAAGTCAGCTGTGTGGTAGCACTGGACATTGCTGGCGCTTTCGAACGGGTGTGGCACCAGGGCCTCTTAGCAAAACTTTAAGCACTGGGAATTGCAGGCTCTACGCTATGTCCTCAGTGATTACCTTCATGGTAGATCTCTAGGAGTAGTTCTCAATGGAACCGAATCAGCAAGACATCCTATTGGGGCAAGTGTTCATATCTAGAAGTATAAATAATAGAAGTCCTCAGGTTGTTCTTCAACTCTATATATCCTTGGTTAGGCCTCATTTAGACTATGCTGCTCAGTTCTGGTCACCGTATTACAGAATGGATATAAATGCTCTGGAAAACGTACAGAGGAGGATGACAAAGATGATCTCATGTATCAGAAATCTTCCCTATGAGGATAGACTGAGGGCCCTGAATCTGCACTCTCTCGAAAGGCATAGAATTAGGGAGGATATGATCGAGGTTTATAAATGGAAAACAGGAATAAGTAAAGGGGATGTAAATAGCTTGCTGAAAATTTCCAGCCAAGACAGGACTCACAGCAATGGTTTCAAGTTGGAAAAATTCAGATTCAGAAAGGATATAGGAAAGCACTGATTTGGTAATAGAGTTGTGGATGAGTGGAACAAACTCCCAAGTACAGTTATTCAGGCTAAAACGTTGTGTAGTTTTAAAAATAGGTTAGATAAATACATGAGTGGGTGTGGGTGGGTGTGAGTTGGACCTGACTAGCTTGAGCTGCTGGGTCTGGTACAGTGCTTCATCCTTGAGTGGAGATGATCAGACTGGGTGGGTCATTGGGCTAATCCGGGGGGGGGAGTCATTGGTCTAATCCGGGGGGGACATGGACCTGCTCCACATGGGTCAGTAGGCCTGTTGCAGTGTTCCTTCTTTCTTATGTTCTTATGTTCTTAAGGAAGCGTGCTGGGACCATTGTTATGGAATGTCTACTTCAATGACCTTCATCTCATCCCAGAATCCCATGCATATGCAGACGACTGTACACTGACATTCACTTATCCAAGAGAAATGCCAGCTGCTCTAAGCTACATCAATCACCAGCTAAGAGCTATATCAGCTTGGGGAAATAGATGGCAAGTAACATTTGCACCTGAGAAAACGCAAATGATAATGATCTCTAAGCACCATGATGGTAATGCTGGTGCAGTAGTAAGGATGAATGGGAGGGTGTTGGCACCTTGAGAAGAAGGTGATATCCTTGGGGTGAAATTTGACTCCAAACTGACCATGAAGAACCATGTTGTAAATCTAGCAAACAAGGCAGCCAGGAAGCTTACAGCACTTCGCCGTATCTCGCATCTGCTTGACAGTAGGGGTTGCAAGATTCTGTACGAGGCACAAGTACGCTCACACCTTGAGTATGCTCCACCTTCTTGGTTTGCCTGCCCCCCCCTTCTCATCTACGACTGCTTGACAGAGTAGAGAACAGAGCAAGACGTCTCATCTCTCGCCTGGACCAATCCTGGATAGATCTGTCATTCCAGCAGAGCCTTCAACACAGGAGGGATGTGGGTGACCTTACTGTTATGTACAAGGCTCATATTGTCAAAGTACCACACTTGAATCCACTTCGAGGACAGCGTGAAACAAGCTTTTATGCCACAAGACGGGCAGAAAGCAGCAACTTCACTTTGGCTGTACCCTTCTCCAGAACATCACTCCATCTGAGATTATATATACCCAGGATGACTCGAGTATGGAACACATTCGTACAGCATAATGATGTCAACGAGATAAAGTCAGTTGATCAAATGAAAATGCTGGCCCACAGATGGCTCCAACTTCATCCTGTTCCCTACTTGTATGTCTCATAACAATAAAAATGCTTTCAAATGAGCTGATGTAGGTAACAGCTCTTAGCTTGCCAATAAAGTTAGGAATCCTTAACCTGTAAATAGCTTGTCAATAATGCTAGAGATCCTTAACCTTGTCAAACCCTGTGTAAAAAAAAAAAATGAGAGACAGACAGAGAGAGAGAGAGAGAGAGAGAGAGAGAGATACAGTGATGGAATGGAAGGTAAGAGTATAAGAGGCAGGGGAGAGAGAGGGAGGGGGACAGTGATGAAGAGAGAGTGTGAAGGGGTGGATGCAGAGCGAGAGAGAGAGTAAAGAGGGCAAGGGAGGAGGGTAAAGCCAGAGAATGGGAATGGGGGAGGGAGAGGAAGAGAGGGAAGGATGGGCGAGATGCAAAAAAGGGGGAGGGGGAGAGGGAGAGGAGGAAGAGGAGGAGGAAGAAGAGTGTGAGGGAGAGTGTGTAGTAGGCAATTGGTTAGTGGGGTTGGAGTTGGGGGTGTATAGCTGTAAAGTGACCGTTTACTCGGGGTGTCCACTATTCGTTTGTGTGTGTGTGTATACACAACTGAATTGTCTGTGCTCACAAGCCCTTGTGTGTGTGTACTGTTATTGTGGCCTAATAAACTGTACATCACAGACTCAAATTTTTATAGTCTCAAGTTGTATTTACTAGACAGCTCTGTTTCCTGGTAGATTGCTACCTTCACCACTTATTGCACTTCCCAGTGAGCACTAGTCTAATAGACACAGCTGACTACCCACACTGACTTCAGGATTTAAGTACCAATTACTGCTGGTTATTAGCCAATTCCTTGCTCATTCTGAGAGAGGACACCGTCACATTACAATTGGTGGGACCCAGACCCTACACTCGACCCCAACCACCAGGCTTAGGTGAATACTTGCGGCTAGCAGTGTTAAACTCTTGCCGCACTCTTGACGTCCTTTTTCCACTTTTGGCTCCATGAGACCTGTTTACGACTCTTGCTTGTCATTATCTAATACACTGTTATTATCCACTACACATGTTATTATCTAATACACTGTTATTATCCACTACACATGTTATTATCTAATACACTGTTATTATCCACTACACATGTTATTATCTAATACACTGTTATTATCCACTACACATGTTATTATCTAATACACTGTTATTATCCACTACACATGTTATTATCTAATACACTGTTATTATCCACTACACATGTTATTATCTAATACACTGTTATTATCCACTACACATGTTATTATCTAATACACTGTTATTATCCACTACACATGTTATTATCTAATACACTATTGTCTTGCACTACACTATCAAGATATGAACTTTGCTGACTCGGTGAACCATGTATATACACTTTACTGACCAGTTGGACACTTTAATTCTTTATTTTTTTTATTTATTTTATTTAAAAACAATATAAATTACAAGGAGGTATAAAAAGTAAATAATACCACAATACAGAATATGAACAAGATTACGAATATTCACATCTCAAGTGCAGAAAAAAGTTTTTTAAACCTCATACAAAAAAAAAGTGCGTAACAACCACGCAAAATACATTACATGCCATTCACTGACACACTTTATACAAATTGATGAAATAGGTGGCACATACACAAAAACCTATCTACAAATACATCCACACCATTAACACACTTAATGATAACAGCAATGATCAAACATTAATTTATGTAACTGTCCTAATCTCTTCAGTTACATAATAGGTATTACACAACAATGGTGATAGAGGAAAGTCACAAAACATACAAAATAACTGCAATGCCAAAAAGTATAAACTTAGTCTCAAAAACTTAACACATGTAAGCTTCTACACATAGAAAATGCAATTCCAATCAATAAAATCAATAACACAGCTGTAAAGTAAAAGGACACAAGTGCAACTAATGTGACATTTTATTATGGCAACGTTTCGCTCTCCAGGAGCTTTATCAAGCCATTACAAACAATACATGGACGCAGAGAGTATACATAGGCTCAGAGTGAGGTGCAATACTAGTGGTAGTAGTAGTAGTAGTAGTGACAAAAGTTGTAGTGGTAGCAGTAATACAATATGGTAGAGCAATTAATTTGTACATGAGTAAAATGATATAAAAGCTATTACTTGGGTAACATAAAATTAGGTTGGACAAATATAAACTGGAATGAGGCAGGTTGTTTCAGTGTTCACTCTGTGCTTTGTGTAGTATAACGGGAGAGACTATGTGATGGCAGGGTTTACTGTTTTCAGGAGGATTCTTGCTAAGACTTCAGAGATGGTGAAGCTGCCGTTGTTTTGTTTAATTGTATTCGAAACAGCGATCAGTGCTGATTCGAGGCACTTCCGTAGACGCAATTTCCAATAACTCTTATACCTGTTCGGCCATCCCTCCCATCCCAAATCCACCAAAACACCTCTATGATCAGAAAAAAACACATCCAAAACCCTTACACTCCACACCACTGCTTTCCTTGTTACGTATATTCTGTCCAGCTGGGCAGCATACCCCTGCCTCACAAAGGTGTTCTCCACTTCCCACGCTGCCCCCCACACCCACCAACCCCACCTCAGTCAACAGATCCCTCAAAATGCCAGAATAATATCCTGCTCCCCTAGGTTCCACATCCCTACGACGTATGATGCAATTCCAGTCCCCTCCCACCACACACACAAAAGACATCTTATCCCTTTCCCACGTCCCATCCACTCTTATAACCCTCCCCTCCCCCCTTCCTCACAATGATGTACAGTAAACGGGCTAGCCTCCCTCACCAAAATAGCCACTCCTCCTTTCAATCTCGATGAGTGTGCCGCATATACAGTATACCCCTCAATCATCAACATACAACCCAGCATGTGGCTGTGCTCTTGTACAAACACTACATCTACACCATACCTATAATTTCTCAGACCATTAATATTTACAGAAAGACTCTTGAATTTGTCAATGGAGGTTTTCCTTTACGTACTACACCACCCTTCTCCTCCTTCCCCCTTATACGCCCTTGGTCTTCAATCACCATTCTGGGATCTGCTTTCACAGGTCCCTTGCCCCTGGACCCCCCAGGTCTATGCTCAACCACATCCGCCCAAGCCTTTTTGCCCGAACACTGTGACGGAGTGAGCACATCGTCCACATCCAAGAGCATGGCCGCTCTCTTCCGTGACCCTCGAGCCTTTCTCCCTGCCTCCACCCGGAAGCCATCCTCATGCACTTCTGCCACCACAGTGCCAGTTTGCAACCCAGCCTCAACCTGGGTCTCTGACATGCCATCCCCCTCACCACCTGGAACCCCACCAGTATCCAGGCCACCCACAAGCCTCTCAATGGAGACCTCTTCTGGGGTCCCTAACAGGTAATGGAGGACTGAATCAATGGTAGCCTCCACGGCCCTGTCCTCACCAAGCGACACCATATCTCTGGTCTCTGGTGCCTGCCCGGCAGCGCATGACTCTTTCGGAAGAGTTACACACTCTTCCTCCCTCAAGGCGGCCTCCTCGACCTCCACACTCCAAGCCTTGCTCAAGGAAATCGACTCAGGTCGTGCCAAATTCATCGTTGCAATATCTTCCGATGATTACTTATGTTGCTCATCCGCCTGTGTACCCTGTCGTTGAACACACTGCGCAGCAATGTGATCATAGGCACCGCATAAGTGACAGGTACGTTGTTGCCCTGCGTAAGTCACCATTACTTGAGTCCTGAAGTCTTCTAGGTAAACATAGGAAGGAATGAGATGCCTCAATGTCATTTTCAAGGAAAAAACTTCCCTCAGGCATCCCAACATATGATCCTTCCTTCCACTTCCCAATGTAGCCATATGAACAGTCCCAAACTTCTCAAAGACGACACGCAGGTCTGCCTCATCAGCCTCAAAGGGTACATTCCTGATCTTCACCCATGTATAATGACGGGACACGTCATGTAGCCTTACCGTCACAGCAGCATTCACTGGCACACAAAGATCTTGGAATCTAGCAACTATGTCTTCGTATACACTTGCATTGCGAAATTTCACAAAAATTCGATATGGCCTGTTCAAGGCTACACCATACAATTCTTCATTTGCAATGCTGTATGTGTCCCTGATGATGGCAGGTAATAAAACTTGAGCTGAGTGGGCATGCACAGCCCCACGCACCACTTCTGTGCCGACAGTGTTTACCCGTCTTCTTGTCTGCTGCGCCATTTTGTTAAAACGAAGTTGTCACCGGCTGACAGCAGAGGGCAGGTTCAGCTCGTCCCAGAGGTTGAGCGACTAATGTCTTTAATTCTTTATTATGACACAGTTATTTCGAGAAAACCTCAAACATCCCAATAATAGCTGCTGGTTATTTTTCCTTTTCTTTCCACTCACTTTACAGCTTTCTTATTATACACTAACTCATGTATCTTTCACTTGCACTTAACTCTCTGGCGTGGGTCACACTCATTATTTTTGAGTTTCAGTAATATTTACTTATGGCAACACTGCCTACGGCCGGCCCTAGGCCTCCTGCCACCCTCTTCTGGCACTATTTCACTTTCAAAATGTTTTATATAAATTGTAGCCCTCGCCTCCCTTTCCTGGTGTAGGCAGCTTCTATTTCACTTCTCGACTTGTTCAATGACCCCTAAACCTTCAGTGATCCCTCCAATATCCTTGGATAGGCCAGAAACAATCTAAAACCCGTGAGCACTGAGTGATGCTGTTACCCCTGCGGCGCTATGTGTATATGTATAAATATTCGTGTGCATGTCTATGTAGTGTGACCTAAGTGTAAGTAGCAAGATATACCTGTTATCCATCGGGTTTATGAGACAGAGAAAAGAACGCCAGGAATCCTACTATCATGTAAAACAGGTACAGGTTTCTATTTCACACTCACTTGGCAGGACGGTAGTACCTCCCTGGGTGGTTGCTGTCTACCAGCCTACTACCACAGGGCGGTAGTACCTCCCTGGGTGGTTGCTGTCTACCAGCCTACTACCACAGGACGGTAGTACCTCCCTGGGTGGTTGCTGTCTACCAACCTACTACCACAGGACGGTAGTACCTCCCTGGGTGGTTGCTGTCTACCAGCCTACTACCACAGGACGGTAGTACCTCCCTGGGTGGTTGCTGTCTACCAGCCTACTACCACAGGACGGTAGTACCTCCCTGGGTGGTTGCTGTCTACCAGCCTACTACCACAGGACGGTAGTACCTCCCTGGGTGGTTGTTGTCTACCAACCTACTACCACAGGACGGTAGTACCTCCCTGGGTGGTTGCTGTCTACCAGCCTACTACCACAGGACGGTAGTACCTCCCTGGGTGGTTGCTGTCTACCAGCCTACTACCACAGGACGGTAGTACCTCCCTGGGTGGTTGCTGTCTACCAACCTACTACCACAGGACGGTAGTACCTCCCTGGGTGGTTGTTGTCTACCAACCTACTACCACAGGACGGTAGTACCTCCCTGGGTGGTTGCTGTCTACCAGCCTACTACCACAGGACGGTAGTACCTCCCTGGGTGGTTGCTGTCTACCAACCTACTACCACAGGACGGTAGTACCTCCCTGGGTGGTTGCTGTCTACCAACCTACTACCACAGGACGGTAGTACCTCCCTGGGTGGTTGCTGTCTACCAGCCTACTACCACAGGACGGTAGTACCTCCCTGGGTGGTTGCTGTCTACCAACCTACTACCACAGGACGGTAGTACCTCCCTGGGTGGTTGCTGTCTACCAGCCTACTACCACAGGACGGTAGTACCTCCCTGGGTGGTTGCTGTCTACCAGCCTACTACCACAGAACGGTAATACCTCCCTGGGTGGGTGCTGTCTACCAGCCTACTACCACAGGACGGTAGTACCTCCCTGGGTGGTTGCTGTCTACCAACCTACTACCACAGGACGGTAGTACCTCCCTGGGTGGTTGCTGTCTACCAACCTACTACCACAGGACGGTAGTACCTCCCTGGGTGGTTGCTGTCTACCAACCTACTACCACAGGACGGTAGTACCTCCCTGGGTGGTTGCTGTCTACCAGCCTACTACCACAGGACGGCAGTACCTCCCTGGGTGGTTGCTGTCTACCAGCCTACTACCACAGAACGGTAATACCTCCCTGGGTGAGTGCTGTCTACCAGCCTACTACCACAGGACGGTAGTACCTCCCTGGGTGGTTGCTGTCTACCAGCCTACTACCACAGGACGGTAGTACCTCCCTGGGTGGTTGCTGTCTACCAACCTACTACCACAGGACGGTAGTACCTCCCTGGGTGGTTGCTGTCTACCAGCCTACTACCACAGGACGGTAGTACCTCCCTGGGTGGTTGCTGTCTACCAGCCTACTACCACAGGACGGTAGTACCTCCCTGGGTGGTTGCTGTCTACCAACCTACTACCACAGGACGGTAGTACCTCCCTGGGTGGTTGTTGTCTACCAACCTACTACCACAGGACGGTAGTACCTCCCTGGGTGGTTGCTGTCTACCAGCCTACTACCACAGGACGGTAGTACCTCCCTGGGTGGTTGCTGTCTACCAGCCTACTACCACAGGACGGTAGTACCTCCCTGGGTGGTTGCTGTCTACCAGCCTACTACCACAGGACGGTAGTACCTCCCTGGGTGGTTGCTGTCTACCAACCTACTACCACAGGACGGTAGTACCTCCCTGGGTGGTTGCTGTCTCCCAGCCTACTACCACAGGACGGTAGTACCTCCCTGGGTGGTTGCTGTCTACCAGCCTACTACCACAGGACGGTAGTACCTCCCTGGGTGGCTGCTGTCTACCAGCCTACTACCACAGGACGGTAGTACCTCCCTGGGTGGTTGCTGTCTACCAACCTACTACCACAGGACGGTAGTACCTCCCTGGGTGGTTGCTGTTTACCAACCTACTACCACAGGACGGTAGTACCTCCCTGGGTGGTTGCTGTCTACCAACCTACTACCACAGGACGGTAGTACCTCCCTGGGAGGTTGCTGTCTACCAACCTACTACCACAGGACGGTAGTACCTCCCTGGGTGGTTGCTGTCTACCAACCTACTACCACAGGACGGTAGTACCTCCCTGGGAGGTCGCTGTCTACCAACCTACTACCACAGGACGGTAGTACCTCCCTGGGAGGTTGCTGTCTACCAACCTACTACCACAGGACGGTAGTACCTCCCTGGGTGGTTGCTGTCTACCAACCTACTACCACAGGACGGTAGTACCTCCCTGGGAGGTCGCTGTCTACCAACCTACTACCACAGGACGGTAGTACCTCCCTGGGTGGTTGCTGTCTACCAACCTACTACCACAGGACGGTAGTACCTCCCTGGGTGGTTGCTGTCTACCAACCTACTACCACAGGACGGTAGTACCTCCCTGGGTGGTTGCTGTCTACCAACCTACTACCACAGGACGGTAGTACCTCCCTGGGAGGTTGCTGTCTACCAACCTACTTCCTGTTTAAAGTTAGAGGGGAAAAAATGAAAAAACAAAAATAAGGCAACCACTTAAGGTCCTCCATTATCGAAATCTAATTATGTTCTTGAGAGCCTGTACATTTTATTTAGAGAAAAGTTTGTTTTGAGTTCGGTGTGTATGTCTCAGTTTGCCTTTTATTAGAAAAAAATGTTAAAATTGAAATACTGCTTTTTATGTGATAATTTTTGAATGTCTCATCTGAGTATCTTCAAGTGTTGAGAGTTGATAACTTGATAATACAACTTCTGACTGACTTCAAGCTTAATGTGCTACAACTTCTGACTGACTTCAAGCTTAATGTGCTACAACTTCTGACTGACTTCAAGCTTAATGTGCTACAACTTCTGACTGACTTCAAGCTTAATGTGCTACAACTTCTGCTTCAAGCTTAATGTGCTACAACTTCTGACTGGCTTCAAGCTTAATGTGCTACAACTTCTGACTGGCTTCAAGCTTAATGTGCTACAACTTCTGACTGGCTTCAAGCTTAATGTGCTACAACTTCTGACTGACTTCAAGCTTAATGTGCTACAACTTCTGACTGACTTCAAGCTTAATGTGCTACAACTTCTGACTGACTTCAAGCTTAATGTGCTACAACTTCTGACTGACTTCAAGCTTAATGTGCTACAACTTCTGACTGACTTCAAGCTTAATGTGCTACAACTTCTGACTGGCTTCAAGCTTAATGTGCTACAACTTCTGACTGGCTTCAAGCTTAATGTGCTACAACTTCTGACTGACTTCAAGCTTAATGTGCTACAACTTCTGACTGGCTTCAAGCTTAATGTGCTACAACTTCTGACTGGCTTCAAGCTTAATGTGCTACAACTTCTGACTGGCTTCAAGCTTAATGTGCTACAACTTCTGACTGGCTTCAAGCTTAATGTGCTACAACTTCTGACTGGCTTCAAGCTTAATGTGCTACAATTTCTGACTGGCTTCAAGCTTAATGTGCTACAACTTCTGACTGGCTTCAAGCTTAATGTGCTACAACTTCTGACTGGCTTCAAGCTTAATGTGCTACAACTTCTGACTGGCTTCAAGCTTAATGTGCTACAACTTATGACTGGCTTCAAGCTTAATGTGCTACAACTTCTGACTGGCTTCAAGCTTAATGTGCTACAACTTCTGACTGGCTTCAAGCTTAATGTGCTACAACTTCTGACTGGCTTCAAGCTTAATGTGCTTCAACTTCTGACTGGCTTCAAGCTTAATGTGCTGCAGAATTTTAGTATATTGATCCCTCTGAGATAAAAAGAGAAAGTTCACTACAGTTTAGTTGTTGGTTTTTAAAGGAAGGTTTGAATTGTCCTAATTTGCCATACTTTGTGACGAAGTTGGGATATAAGTTTCTATATGATGACTCGTAAATGCCTTTTATGATTTGTTTCAAGTCTTAAAAAGTTAATATTTAACTTCATTGCAGACTTATGTCGCACTCTGCACTATTCCTTTCTCAAGGTACAGCGGACTCGGGTTATAGAAGACAGAGATACCTTTATCGGATCATTCTGCGACTGAAATAAATCTAAATCTAGTTATGTTCATGGGGAGGTGCTAAACCTGTATGGGTCATAAACCACCTGGAGAAAGGAAGTTATCAGGTCTGACCTGATAAAGAGGATGATTAGTACAATTCTTTGCAAAATCTTCCAGTGTTAACATGGGTCGCCCTCGCAGGGATATGTTTCTTAAAATATACCAGGTGGTAGTATCTATTTTTTAAGTTCTGCATTTAAAAAAAAATATTTACGCTTTGAAAATTTTATTCGTGAAATTTTGACAGATACGGGAGCAGTGTTGCGGGTCGTATGGGGTGACAGGTAGTGAGGAGGTTCCAATGAACACAAGGCAGAGCAACACCAGCAACACCCGCAGCACCACCAGCAACACCTGCAGCACCACCAGTAACACCCGCAGCACCACCTTAAGCATCACTAGCACCA
The DNA here is from genome assembly GCF_038502225.1 of Cherax quadricarinatus. Taxonomy (NCBI): domain Eukaryota; kingdom Metazoa; phylum Arthropoda; class Malacostraca; order Decapoda; family Parastacidae; genus Cherax; species Cherax quadricarinatus. Next base: position 27,466,015 of record NC_091316.1, read on the forward strand.
GCACCACTCGCACCGTGCAAGGACAAAACAGCACCAATAGTTTAATCTCTTATTCCCCGAATATAGAGAGGTGATGTACACACTTTTTACATTCTTCCTATTTTTATAGTATATATATAGTTTATATATTCATATAAGGTTTATGAAGTAGATATCTCTGAAGGAGAACTTATAACTTAACGACTGGAATGTTTATTTTTTTCCTCCAGAGTTTTGTTTGTAACCTGAGACCTCAGCTAATCACCTTAAATCTTTCATCACTACTTTACTGTAGGAGGTCAAACATTTATTCAACTATTAGAATATAGAGAATATAGAGATGCTCAGTGATCACTGTTATATCAGCCATCCCAAGTTTCCTGGCATGGTTGCTATAACTCTTATAAACTGCTTCTGCTTCGCTATTAACATTTAGCACTAGTGTGTCCTGCTTAACAAGGGCGTAAACATTTACTGAAGCATTTAGAGACACATATATGTCAGATTTTTTGGAAAATAGTGTAGATTTTTTTCTCAAGCTTTTATGGCTGATACATTTTACATAAAGGACAGTAGAAAATTTTTAAGTTTGTAATTTCAATTTTTTAAATTTATAAACATTGTTAAAAACTTGGAATCTTGGATTCCGAGCAATCACTGGTCAACAATTTTCGAGATTAGTTAATTCTTATTTATTTTTGTTCTGAATCCAAACATCACCTTGAAAAATACTTATTGACTGTAAGTTTAAAAATAAGAGACATGTAATATTTGATTATTGTATTATAACGTACAATATGTGTCAGTATGTTTTAAACTCTAATCCGTACCTACTCTCTGCTCTCCGCGTTTTTGCTTGACGCTTATTGTGGGCTGAAGAATCATCTCTTGCCAATGTCCAGCAATAGTCTGCAAGCATTCTTGTGACCCATTTGCCATGGTACCATTTTTCCATGGTTGAAATATCTTGGTGAAACCTTTCACCATGTTCATCACTAACTGCCCCACTGTTAGCTGGATAAAAGTCGAAATGTGAGTCCAAAAAGTGGATTTTAAGCGACACGTTACATCCCATGTTCTTGTAAGCCTTGATGAGGTTTTCCACCAATTCTTCATAGTTGCCTTCCCATCTGTTTCCGAGAAATCCCTTCGTCACTAACTTGAATGCTTCCCAAGCAGCTTTCTCCTACCTATGAAGGTCTGATTCAGTCACTATCTTTAAGAAGCTCTAGAATCTGAGGACCATTGAAGACTCCCTTTGTCATCTTAGCGTCGCTCAGTGAGGGAAACTATTAATGTTAAATAAAATCCCTCACTGGATTTGTCCATAGGCATTCCTTTCTTCTTCCTGTTCAACCATTGGCAGAAGGCGCTGCAGAAGGCGCGGGCGGGCGCGGCGGGCAGGCGTGAGGGCGCGGGTGGGCGGGCGCGAGGGCGCGGCGGGGCGGGCGGCGCGGGGCGGGCGCGCGGACGCGGAAGGAGACCAAAAATTGTTGCAGCATATATGTGGAGCCCAGTTCTTATCCTGGTCACTAGTCTTGCATCCAAAATATAGGTGATATGCCTTTCTAACCATAGCAGGTTAGAAAGGGACACTTTTAGTCTATTCCTTCCATCATGTCGTTCACAAATACCAGAAACAGCACCGGTCCTAGGACTGATCCCTGTGGCAACCCACTCGTCACAGGTGCCCACTCTGACACCTCGCCACGTACCATGACTCGCTGTTGTCTTCCTGACAGGTATTCCCTGATCCGTTGTAGTGCCCTCCCTGTTATCCCTGCCTGGTCCTCCAGCTTCTGCACTAATCTCTTGTGTGGAACTGTGTCAAACGCCTTCTTACAGTCCAACAAAATGCAATCTACCCACCCCTCTCTCTCTTGTCTTACTGCCGTCACCCTGTCCTAGAACTCCAATAGGTTTGTGATGCAGGATTTCCCATCCCTGAAACTGTGCTGGCTGCTGTTGATAAGTTAATTCCTTTCATGGTGCTCCACTACTCTTCTCCTGATAATTTTCTCCATGACATTGCATACTATACACGTCAGTGACACTGGTCTGTATTTTAGTGATTTGTGTCTGTCTCCTTTCTTTAAAAATTGGGACTACATTTGCTATGTTCCATACTTCCAGTAGTCGTGAAGATAGTTGTTAGTGGTACACAAAGCACCTCTGCTCCCTTTCTCAGGACCCATGGAGAGATGTTATCCGGCCCTATTGCCTTTGAGGTATCTAGCTCACTTAACAGCCTCTTCACTTCTTCTACAGTTATATGTATTGTGTCCAACACTTGATGATGCATCCCACCTCTCTGTCTCTCTGGAGCCCTTTCTGTCTCCTCTGTAAACACTTCTTTTAAATGACTCACGAAATCGTAATGACACGATTGCAAACAAACCATACCATGGGCGGGGATAGAACCCGCGATCAGAGAGTCTCAAAACTCAACGGTCTGGAGTTTTGAGACTACTTTGCAGTCATTCCTTGTTATCTATCCTTCCTTCCTCAGCCTGATTACCTGGTCCTTGACTGTTGTTTTCCTCCTGATGTGGCTGTACAACAGCTTTGGGGAAGATTTGGCTTTCACTGCTATGTCATTCTCGTATTGCCTTTGGGCCTCCCTTCTTACCTGTGCATATTCATTTCTGGCTCTACGACTGCTCTCCTTATTCTCCTGGGTCCTTTTCCTTCTATAGTTCTTCCATTCCCTAGCACACTTGGTTTTGGCCTCCCTGCATCTTTGGGTGAACCATTGGCTCATCCTTGGTTTTTCATTATTCCTGTTACCCTTGGGCACAAACCTCTCCTCAGCTTCCTTGCATATTGTTGTCACATATTCCATCATCTTGTCTACTGACTTCCCTGCCAGTTCTCTGTCCCACTGAACCCCATTCAGGAAGTTCTTCATGCCTGCGTAGTCTCCTTTCTTAAAGTTTGGCTTCATTCGTCTGGTCCTTCCTGCATCCCCCTCCACTTGTAACTCTATGTATTCGAAGCTTAAAACCACATGATCACTGGCCCCAAGGGGTCTTTCATATGTGATGTCCTCAATATCTGCACTATTCAATGTGAATACTAGGTCCAGTCTCGCTGGTTCATCCTCTCTTCTCTCTCTGGTAGTGTCCCTTACGTGTTGGTTCATGAGGGTTTCTAGTACCACCTCGATCATCTTAGCCCTCCACGTTTTTGGCCCCCATGTGGCACCAAGTTCTCCCAATCGATTCCCTAGTGGTTAAAGTCACACATGAGTAGTAGCTTTGCCCCGCTCGCATAAGCCCTTCTGGCCACATCAGCCAGTGTGTCAACCATCGCTCTATTACTCTCATCATACACTTGCCTTGGCCTCCTACTGTACTGTGGTGGGTTATACATCACTGCAATTATCACCATGAGACCTCCAGACTGAAGCGTTCCTTCTATGTATTATCGTGCTTCTCCTCTGTCTCCTCTCTCCAGGCCATCAAAATCTCATTGGTTTTTGATGAGCAGTGCCACTCCTCCATCCTCTCTGTTCCCTCAGTTTTTCCTCAGGATTTGATATCACGTTGGAAAGATGGCATCTGTTATCATCCCTGTGAGCTTTATGTGTGTGTGTGTGTGTTTGTGTACTCACCAAGTTGTAGTCACCTAGTTGTGCTTGCAGGAGTATAGTCATAGCTCCCGACCCTGCCTCTTCACTGGTCGCTACTGGGTCACTCTCCCTGAACCGTAAGCTTTATCATACCTCTCCTTAAAGCTGTGTATGGATCCTGCCTCCACTACATCACTTCTAATACTATTCCAATTCCTGACTACCTGGAGTTTACCTGGAGAGAGTTCCGGGGGTCAACGCCCCCGCGGTCCGGTCTGTGACCAGGCCTCCTGGTGGATCAGAGCCTGATCAACCAGGCTGTTACTGCTGGCTACACGCAAACCAATGTACGAGCCACAGCCCGGCTGGTCAGGTACCGACTTCAGGTGCTTGTCCAGTTCCAGCTTGAAGACTGCCAGGGGTCTGTTGGTAATCCCCCTTATGTATGCTGGGAGGCAGTTGAACAGTCTCGGGCCCCTGACACTTATTGTATGGTCTCTTAACGTGCTAGTGACACCCCTGCTTTTCATTGGGGGAATGTTGCATCGTCTGCCAAGTCTTTTGCTTTAGTAGTGAGTGATTTTCGTGTGCAAGTTCGGTACTAGTCCCTCTAGGATTTTCCAGGTGTATATAATCATGTATCTCTCCCTCCTACGTTCCAGGGAATACAGGTTTAGAAACCTCAAGCGCTCCCAGTAATTGAGGTGTTTTATCTCCGTTATGCGCGCCGTGAAGGTTCTCTGTACATTTTCTAGGTCAGCAATTTCACCTGCCTTGAAAGGTGCTGTTAGTGTGCAGCAATATTCCAGCCTAGATAGAACAAGTGACCTGAAGAGTGTCATCATGGGCTTGGCATCCCTAGTTTTGAAGGTTCTCATTATCCATCCTGTCATTTTTCTAGCAGATGCGATTGATACAATGTTATGGTCCTTGAAGGTGAGATCCTCCGACATGATCACTCCCAGGTCTTTGACGTTGGTGTTTCGCTCCATTTTGTGGCCAGAATTTACTACTCTGTGACTGAAGAAATACTTCCTAACATCCCTGTGATTCATCTGTGTCTTCAACTTCCAACTGTGTCCCCTTGTTGCTGTGTCCCATCTCTGGAACATTCTGTCTTTGTCCACTTTGTCAATTCCCTTCTCTCCTGTCCTACAGTGTCGTCAGGACGATTTCCCTTAACTTCTCTTCGTAGGACATATCCCTTAGCTCTAGGACTAGTCTTGTTGCAAACCTTTGCACTTTCTCTAGTTTCTTTACGTGTTTGGCTAGGTGTGGGTTCCAAACTGGTGCCGCATACTCCAATATGGGCCTAACGTACACGGTGTACAGGGGTCCTGAACGATTCCTTATTAAGATGTTGGAATGCTGTTCTTAGGTTTGCTACCTGGAGTTTACCTGGAGTTCCGGGGGTCAACGCCCCCGCGGCCCGGTCTGTGACCAGGCCTCCTGGTGGATCAGAGCCTGATCAACCAGGCTGTTGCTGCTGGCTGCACGCAAACCAACGTACGAGCCACAGCCCGGCTGATCAGGAACTGACTTTAGGTGCTTGTCCAGTGCCAGCTTGAAGACTGCCAGGGGTCTGTTGGTAATCCCCCTTATGTGTGCTGGGAGGCTAGGCGACCATCAGTTATTTGGTTGATGTGCGCCTCAGGAGATGTGCCTGGTGTTATACTCACCCCGAGATCTTTTTCCTTGAGTGAGGTTTGTAGTCTCTGGCCCCCTAGACTGTACTCCGTCTGCGGTCTTCTTTGCCCTTCTCCAATCTTCATGACTTTGCACTTGGTGGGGTTGAACTCCAGGAGCCAATTGCTGGACCAGGTCTGCAGCCTGTCCCGATCCCCTTGTAGTTCTGCCTGGTCTTCGCCGAATGAATTCTTCTCATCAACTTCACATCATCTGCAAACAAGGACACTATTCCTTCCATCATGCCATTCACAAATACCAGAAACAGCACTGGTCCTAGGACTGACTCTTGTGGGACCCCACTCGTCACAGGTGCCCACTCTGACACCTCGCTATGTACCATGACTCGCTGCTGTCTTCTTGACATGTATTCCCTGCTCCATTGTAGTGCCTTCCTTGTTTTCCCTGACTGGTCCTCCAGTTTTTGCACTAATCTCTTTTGTGGAACTGTGTCAAACGCCTTCTTACAGTCCAAGAAAATGCAATCTACCCACCCCTCTCTTTCTTGTCTTACTGCTGTCACCCTGTAATTAAACTCCAGTAGGTTTGTGACACAGGATCTCCCATCCCTGAAACCATGTTGGCTGCTGTTAATGAGATCATTCCTTTCTAGGTGTTCCACTACTCTTCTCCTGATAATCTTCTCCATGACTTTGCATACTATACATGTCAGCGACACTGGTCTGTAGTTTAGTGTTTCATGTTTGTCTCCTTTTTTTAAAAATTGGGACTACATTTGCTGTCTTCCATGCCTCAGGTAATCTCCCTGTTTCGATAGATGTGTTGAATATTGTTGTTAGAGGTACACATAGTGCCTCTGCTCCCTCTCTCAAGACCCATGGAGAGATGTTATCCGCCCCCATCGATTTTGAGGTATGTAGCTCACTCAGAAGCCTATTCACTTCTTCCTATGTTGTGTGTACTGTATCCAACACTTGGTGGTGTACCCCACCTTCCTGTCTTTCTGGAGTCCCTTCTGTCTCCTTTGTGAACACTTCCTTGAATCTCATGTTGAGTTTCTCACATTCTTTGTGGTCGTTTCTTGTTGTCTCTCTTCCTTCCTTCCTTAGCCTGATTACCTGGTCCTTGACTGTTGCTTTCCTCCTGATGTGGCTGTATAACAGCTTGGGGTCAGATTTGGCTTTAGCTTTTATATTGTCATTGGGCCTCCTTTCTTACCTGTGCATATTCATTTCTGGCTCTACGACTGCTCTCCTTATTCTCCTGGGGCCTTTGCCTTCTATACTTCTTCCATTCCCTAGCACACTTGGTTTTCGCCTTCCTGCACCTTGGGCTCATCCTTTGTTTTTCATTATTCATGTTTCCCTTGGGTACAAACCTCTCCTCAACTTCCTTGCATATTGTTGTTACATATTCCATCATCTCGTTTACTGGCTTCCCTGTCAGTTCTCTGTCCCACTGAACCCCATTCAGGAAGTTTCTCATTCCCGCATAGTCCCCTTTCTTGTAGTTTGACTTCATTCGCCTGACCCTTCCTGCTTCCCCCTCCACTTGTGGCTCTACTGTGTATTCGATGCTTAAAACCACATGATCGCTGGCCCCAAGGGGTCTTTCATATGTGATGTCCTCAATATCTGCACTACTCAAGGTGGATATTAGGTCCAGTCTCACTGGTTCATCCTCTCCTCTCTCTCTCTGGTAGTGTCCCTTACATGTTGGTACATGAAGTTTTGCTGTACCACCTGCATCATCTTAGCCCTCCATGCATCTTTACCCCCATGTGGTTCCAAGTTCTTCCAATTGTTTTCCTTGTGGTTAAAGTCACACATGATCAGTAGCTTTGCCCTGCATGCTTGAGCCCGTCTGGCCACTGCAGTCCATGTGTCAACTATCGCTCTACTGCTCTCATCATACTCTTGCCTCTGCCTCCTGCTGTTCTCTCGTGGGTTATACTTCGCTGCAATTACCACCTTGGGACCTCCAGACTGAAGCATTCCTACTATGTAATCTATTGTTTTTCCACTGTCTGCTTTCTCCAGTTCATCAAAATTACATCGGTTTTTGATCAGCAGTGCCACTCCTCCACCCTGCTTTTCCCTCTGTCTTTCCTCAGGATCTAATATCCCATTGGAAAGATGGCATCTGTTATCATACCTGTGAGCTTGGTTTCTGTGAGAGCTATGATGTCCGGTGATGCCTCTTTGTTTCTTTCATGCCACTCCCATTTGTTTATTATTCCATCAGCATTCGTATACCATACCTTCAGTCTCCTCACCAACACTGTGTTTTGGGGGGTCTGTGAGGGTGGGGGACCTGGTAGTGTACTGCGGGATTCTATAGCTGAGTGTTGGGTGGGAGCTGTGAGTATGGATTGTAGCTTGTGTTGGGATGGTGTGATAGGTTGTGGGGTTTTGGGGATGGTTCTGTGAGTGTTTTCTCTTGGTGCTCTGCCCTGCTCTGGTTGACCTCTGCTGATTCTGTCCTTGTCTCCTTTCCTAGCTCCTTTCTCTTTTGTATCCTCTCCCTCAGCTGCTGTCGTTCTGTCTGTATTCTGTCTCTGTCTAGAAACACCCTCTTGTTTTCTATTGAGTACTTCAACTGTGGTTTCTCTTGGAGGATCCTGTGTGTGTGTGTGTGTGTGTGTGTGTGTGTGTGTGTGTGTACTCACCTATTTGTGGTTGCAGAGGTCGAGTCATAGCTCCTGGCTCCGCCTCTTCACTGATTGCTACTAGGCCCTCTCTCTCCCTGCTCCATGAGCTTTATCATACCTTGCCTTAAGACTATGTATGGTAAATGGTATACAGAGTCTTGAACGATTCCTTGCTGAGGTATCGGAATGCTATCCGTAGGTTTGCCAGACGCCCGTATGCTGCAGCAGTTATCTGATTGATGTGCGCCTCAGGAGATATGCTTGGTGTTATACTTACCCCCAGATCTTTTTCCTTGAGTGAGGGTTGCAGTCTTTGGCCATCTAGACTATATTGTGTCTGTGGTCTTCTTTGTTCTTCCCCAATCTTCATGACTTTGCATTTGGCACAGTTAAACTCAAGGAGCCAGTTGCTGGACCAGGCTTGTAGCCTGTGTGTGTGTGTGTTTGTGTGTGTGTGTGTGTGTGTGTGTGTGTGTGTGTGTGTGTGTGTGTGTGTAGCCCTAGCATAGCCAACAATAGTGATAAAATAGCATTTGATGTGGTGGAGGTGATCTATAAGTGCCCAAAACTTCAGGCTGTAAAAAAGGGTGCTAGAGGTCAATGGCTGTTTGTCATAGCAGGAGCTGCCAGAAGTCACCAGTTTTCCAACGCGCAAGTTATAATTTTTGTATCAAATTAAACACATATTACTCTGTTAAATAATATTCCAGTAGTCCTTTCATGACCTGGTACAAAAAATAAGTGATCCACTGACAGGATTCGTCCAAAAATAAGTGAACCAATGACCAGATTCAAAAGTTGACAGAGTTTCTAGGTGCCCTTAACACCCAACCAGATTCGTTGAAAAACAAGGTGTCCTCTGACTGGATTCATAAGCTGAAAGGGTTTTTAGACACTCTTATCAAACACCCAACCAGTTATTGCTAACAGCGGTAAGATAGTTTCATACACATACACGTACAAATACAAATAGGAATAAGGAGGTTATTTGTAGAATATTCAGTATAACAAGCACAAAAAAATAACGTCATGAAACTCTGTGTAGCTTGCAACTGCAGCAACAAACGGGCTTCTGCATGGATTACGTGCAACTTTTGTGGGAAATAGGAGTGTTATTGGGTATGCCCAACTGTGGAAAAAAATAAAAATGGTATTAAAAGACAGAAACATCAAAACGGCCTTCATAGAAAACCTGACAGCATTCTGTAACAGATGGGAAAATAAGAGGACTGGGCCAGATGGTGCTATCACCCCTGGTGTAGATGCTGTCCTAGTAGATAGTAACTGTAAGAATACAGAAATGAAAGTTGGTGGCCCAGAGGGAGACAGGAGTTCTAGTGCAAAACCTAATGTTACAAACTAACAATACTACTGGAGGTAGTAAACAAGAGGATGCCTAAAGGAATAGTGAAGATAAAATACCAGAAAATACTGGTGAAGGCACCATTGTCAGTACAAGTGCTGAAGATAGTAAAGAGACAAAAACGGCAAGTATGGAATATCTGGAAAAGAACAAATGGGATGTACAACTTTAACCACCCCAGAAAATGCCGTGCCCATTTGACAACAAGAAAATGCAACCATCCTTCCTGTAAGCTTTTCCACCCTGAAATATGTCACTCTTCAGTTCAGGAAAGACAGTGCTATAACTTATATTGTTAGGCACACCACCTATAGGGTACAAGAAGATACAAAACATCTAGACCATGGGAAAACCTGGGTAGCCACAACTACTCCAGAGAGAGAATTTTTTTCATTTTTTAGCGCCAGGAAGGAAAAAAAGCTGGCAGGTAATGACAGAAATAGTACACCATACAGGGTCTAAAGACAGCAACGAAAAACAAAATACCTTTCATCCATGGACTGCTTACAGAGTGAAATGCAACGTTCACGGATTTCACAGACACCCACATAAAGGATCACTTTGACAATGAAATATGGATCCCGGGTTATAGCCTATACAGATGTGAAATAGTGAACAGGTAAAAGACGGGGAGGGGGGGGGGGGTTGGCCTGTATATCACAGAGTCACTGATATGCTCGGAACTACTAAATGTCTTGAAATTTTGGCAGTACAGTTCGAGAACCAAAACCTGGCCATTGTGGTTGTATACAAGCCTTCGGATGCAACTTTCCAACAATTCTAGAACAGCTTTGGAAAATAGACCACTGTTTGGAAAATCTTTCAGCTCCTGCCCCAAACATCTTGCTTCTGGAGAATTTCAACCTAAGGCACCTAAAATGAAGGAATGTAGCAAATAATACCGTAGCACAACTAGCCTCAGGAGACAGCTCAGATGAAAACTCGCACACTCACGAGCTTTTTAATCTCTGCACTATATTCACCTTAAACCAGCAAATAATAGAGCCAACAAGATTGGAGAATACACTGGACCTTATCTTCAATAACAATGATGAATTGATACGAAATATTACCATATCAAAAACAATATATTCAGATCAGAACATAATAGAGGTTCAGACATGTATGTGCGGAGCCCCAGACCAACAAAATGTGATCAGTCACGAGGGAGCCTTCACCAAATTCAACTCAAGTAACAAAAACAAACTGTGGGACCAAGTCAACCAGGTCCTAAATGATATAAACTAGGAAGATATCCTAAGCAATACGGATCCAAACTTATGTCTAGAATAAATTAACTCTGTGGCACTCGAAAGAGAAAGGGGAAGAGAATGGCACTCCCTATACAAGCAAAGGCAAAGAATAAAAGAGCGGCCACTATGACAAGGTCCTGGATGCTCTAGAAGACAAACAAAATGCTGTCAAGTGTGACCATGGTGTAACAGCACACAAAATGCGAGATAAAAGAATAACAGAAAAAGTTGGTAGATGTATCTATAATGTATCTATAATTTCCTAACAAACAGAACACAAAGAGTAGTAGTAAACAGAGTAAAATCTGAGGTGGCTACAGTGAAAAGCTCTGTTCCACAAGGCACAGTATTCACTCTCATCCTGTTCCTCATCCTCATATTTGACATAGACACAGATGTAAGCCACAGCACTGTGTCTTCCTTTGCAGATGACACCCGAATTTGCATGACAGTGTCCTCCATTGAAGACACTGCAAGACTCCAGGAGGACATCAACCAAATCTTTAAATGGGATGCAGAAATCAATATGAAGTTCAATGTTGGGAAATTTCAATTACTCCGATATGGAAAACGTGTGGAAATTAAAACTACATCAGAGTATAAAACAAATTCCAACCGCATGTTAGATCGAAAAACTAATGTAAAAGGCCTGGGAGTGATCATGTAAGAGGATCTCACCTTCAAAGACCATAACATTGTATCAATCGCATCTGCTGGAAAAATGACAGGATGGATAATGAGAACCTTCAAAACCAGGGATGCCAAACCCATGATGACACATTAGGTCTCTTGTTCTGTCTAGGCTAGAATATTGCTGCACACTAACAGCACCTTTCAAAGCAGGTGAAATTGCTGACATAGAAAATGTACAGAGAACCTTCACGTCGTGCATAACTGCGATAAAACACGTCAATTATTGAGAACGATTAAGTTCCTCAACCTGTACTCCATAAAATGCAGGCGGGAGAGATACATGATTATATACACTTGGAAAATCCTAGAGGGATGAGAACCAAACTTGCACACGAGAATCACTTCCTATGAAAGCGAAAGACTTGGCAGACGATGTAACATCCCCCCAATGAAAGCAGGGGCGCCACTAGCACGATAAAAGACAACACAATAAGTGTTAACGGCCCAAGACTGTTCAACTGCCTCTCAGCATACATAAGGGGGATTACCAATAGATTCCTGGCTGTCTTCAAAAAGGCGCTGGACAGGCACCTAAGTCAGTACCTGACCAGCCGGGCTGTGGTTCGTACGTCGGGTTGCGTGTGGCCGACAGTAACAGCCTCGTTGATTAGGCCCTGAGTCACCATGAGGCCTGGTCACGGACCGTGCCTCGGGGGCGTTAACCCCGAAACCCTCTCCAGGAATGCTCCAGGCATAGTTCCTTTGTATAAAGGCAAAGGGGATAAAAGAGAGTGCAAAAATTATAGGGGGATAAGTCTGTTGAGTGTACCTGGTAAAGTGTATGGTAGAGTTATAATTGAAAGAATTAAGAGTAAGACGGAGAATAGGATAGCAGATGAACAAGGAGGCTTTAGGAAAGGTAGGGGGTGTGTGGACCAGGTGTTTACAGTGAAACATATAAGTGAACAGTATTTAGATAAGGCTAAAGAGGTCTTTGTGGCATTTATGGATTTGGAAAAGGCGTATGACAGGGTGGATAGGGGGGCAATGTGGCAGATGTTGCAAGTGTATGGTGTAGGAGGTAGGTTACTGAAAGCAGTGAAGAGTTTTTACGAGGATAGTGAGGCTCAAGTTAGAGTATGTAGGAAAGAGGGAAATTTTTTCCCAGTAAAAGTAGGCCTTAGACAAGGATGTGTGATGTCACCGTGGTTGTTTAATATATTTATAGATGGGGTTGTAAGAGAAGTAAATGCGAGGGTCTTGGCAAGAGGCGTGGAGTTAAAAGATAAAGAATCACACACAAAGTGGGAGTTGTCACAGCTGCTCTTTGCCGATGACACTGTGCTCTTGGGAGATTCTGAAGAGAAGTTGCAGAGATTGGTGGATGAATTTGGTAGGGTGTGCAAAAGAAGAAAATTAAAGGTGAATACAGGAAAGAGTAAGGTTATGAGGATAACAAAAAGATTAGGTGATGAAAGATTGAATATCAGATTGGAGGGAGAGAGTATGGAGGAGGTGAACGTATTCAGATATTTGGGAGTGGACGTGTCAGCGGATGGGTCTATGAAAGATGAGGTGAATCATAGAATTGATGAGGGAAAAAGAGTGAGTGGTGCACTTAGGAGTCTGTGGAGACAAAGAACTTTGTCCTTGGAGGCAAAGAGGGGAATGTATGAGAGTATAGTTTTACCAACGCTCTTATATGGGTGTGAAGCGTGGGTGATGAATGTTGCAGCGAGGAGAAGGCTGGAGGCAGTGGAGATGTCATGTCTGAGGGCAATGTGTGGTGTGAATATAATGCAGAGAATTCGTAGTTTGGAAGTTAGGAGGAGGTGCGGGATTACCAAAACTGTTGTCCAGAGGGCTGAGGAAGGGTTGTTGAGGTGGTTCGGACATGTAGAGAGAATGGAGCGAAACAGAATGACTTCAAGAGTGTATCAGTCTGTAGTGGAAGGAAGGCGGGGTAGGGGTCGGCCTAGGAAGGGTTGGAGGGAGGGGGTAAAGGAGGTTTTGTGTGCGAGGGGCTTGGACTTCCAGCAGGCATGCGTGAGCGTGTTTGATAGGAGTGAATGGAGACAAATGGTTTTTAATACTTGACGTGCTGTTGGAGTGTGAGCAAAGTAACATTTATGAAGGGATTCAGGGAAACCGGCAGGCCGGACTTGAGTCCTGGAGATGGGAAGTACAGTGCCTGCACTCTGAAGGAGGGGTGTTAATGTTGCAGTTTAAAAACTGTAGTGTAAAGCACCCTTCTGGCAAGACAGTGATGGAGTGAATGATGGTGAAAGTTTTTCTTTTTCGGGCCACCCTGCCTTGGTGGGAATCGGCCGGTGTGATAATAAAATAAAATAAATATATAAATATATATATATATATATATATATATAAATATATATATATAAATATATATATATATAAATATATATACATATATATATATATATATATATATATATATATATATATATATATATATATATATATATATATATATATATATATATATATATATATGCAATAAGATCACAGTAAACAGGTGATTTCAGAATATGCAAAACAACCACTCTGAAAGAATAGAGAAATTCCAAGCGCTTTCGTGACTACTCACATTATCAAGGAACTATGAAAGTAAAGCATCCAAGGAAGCTATATAAGGGGTCTGGTCGGCACCTCACTATCAGATCCCACAACGGTTTAAACACGTGACGCGCGGCGAGCCAACTTGGAAAGGTCCTTGGCACAACTCACCCCACAAACTATTCTACCCAAGAAATAAGAAATTTTAAAGATTATTTGTCCAGTGTATTATTAAATTCTTCCCAAATTCTATTAATTATAAATGGATCTAATTTATATAAACCAAAGGAAATATTCATATTATTGTCAAAACTGCTTTTTATGAAACAAGATTCAATTATATTCCTGTCGACCATGGACTTGCTTGATACTACTTTCTCAACTTTTTGAAAATCAATTGGATGGTTAAAATCTCTTACATGAATAAATAGAGCATTGGAATCTTGTCCAGTTCTAATGCTATATTTATGTTGTTTTAATCTTAGTTCGAGATTTTTACCAGTTTGACCGTAATAAACTTTATCGCAAATTTTACAAGGAATCTTATAGACACATCCATCAGCATTTTGGGGGGAATTCTTTATCAAAAGTTTTTTTACTGTATCGAGATTTTTGAATACAACTTTAATATTAAAAGTCTTAAGAAGAGAAGGTATATCAACCAAGTTTTCATGGTAAGGGAGAACCAACATATTTTTATTTGAATAAGGCTGGTTGTCCCTTTTTGGATTGTAAAAAGTATTTCTGGCAACTTTAAAAGATTTATCAATTACATTTCTTGGGTATTTTAAATCATTACCTATTTCATAAATTTTGGATATTTCCTCATCTATGAACTCAGGACTACAAATTCGTAAAGCTCTCAGAAACATTGATGAGAAAACAGACAGTTTGATTCTATCTTGATGCGAGGAATAATAGTGGACATAGGAACAGTTATTAATAGGTTTTCTGTAAATTTTAAATTTGAATTCATTATTACCCTTAATAATTAAAACATCTAGAAAAGGCAATGAGTTATTTTCTTCAAACTCAACAGTAAAGTTTATTGAATGGGCTAAGCTATTTAATTTTCCAAGGAAATGGTGTATATCTACATTTTTGGGCATAAGACACAAAATATCATCAACATATCTGAACCATTTAGCTCTATTAGGGAGGATTGTGTTAAGTAACCTTGTTTCAAAAAATTCCATGTATAGGTTACTAAGAACAGGTGAAAGAGGATTTCCCATTGCCATACCAAACTTCTGAGTGTAAAATTTATCATTAAATACAAATTTTGCATCAACAATGCAAAGTTTAATAAGTTTAATGATAGTAGGAACTGGCAATGGTAAATCATAGTTAACGAGTTCTTCAGATAAGAAACTTAATAAATCATCAACAGGAACTTTCGTAAACATACAACTGCTGCTCTAGGTTTTGGCTTAAGTTTTGCAACTTCAAAAAAACTTAATAATGTTGAAATTGCAAAAGCCTTTTGTAACTTTGAAAAATTTTCTGATTTATCCTCTGATGAAATTAATATTAGTAAAGGAATGATATATAGCTCTATGTTAAAACCAAACATTCCCAATTGCCCTCAAAGATTCTTTAAGTCTTATGATACACTTAATAACAATAAAAATTTGCGCCTTACTAAAGCAGACAAAATAAATGCAATAGTAATTATGAAAGAAAATGATTACCAAGAAAAAATGAATAATCTCTTAGATGATACTGAAACCTATTCTAAACTTAGGAAAAATCCCCTAGAAACCGTTAACAGCAATTTCAATAAAACAATAAAACTTCTACTGAAAGGCAAAGATGAATTAGTCAAACAATTTACTTCCACTAATCCATCTTTGCCTTACATGTATGGACTAATAAAAACACACAAACCAGGGAATCCAGTCAGACCAATTATTAGCTCCATAGGGTCAGTTTCATATAAATTATCCAAATGGCTTGTTGATATTTTGAGCCCTAGTGTTGGCAAAATTTCTTACTTTAATGTTAAAAACAACATAGACTTGGTTGATAAATTAAGCTCCTTGACTGACCTAAATGATTTTAACATGGTTAGTTTTGATGTTACTTCCTTGTTTACGAAAGTTCCTGTTGATGATTTATTAAGTTTCTTATCTGAAGAACTCGTTAACTATGATTTACCATTGCCAGTTCCTACTATCATTAAACTTATTAAACTTTGCATTGTTGATGCAAAATTTGTATTTAATGATAAATTTTACACTCAGAAGTTTGGTATGGCAATGGGAAATCCTCTTTCACCTGTTCTTAGTAACCTATACATGGAATTTTTTGAAACAAGGTTACTTAACACAATCCTCCCTAATAGAGCTAAATGGTTCAGATATGTTGATGATATTTTGTGTCTTATGCCCAAAAATGTAGATATACACCATTTCCTTGGAAAATTAAATAGCTTAGCCCATTCAATAAACTTTACTGTTGAGTTTGAAGAAAATAACTCATTGCCTTTTCTAGATGTTTTAATTATTAAGGGTAATAATGAATTCAAATTTAAAATTTACAGAAAACCTACTAATAACTGTTCCTATGTCCACTATTATTCCTCGCATCAAGATAGAGTCAAACTGTCTGTTTTCTCATCAATGTTTCTGAGAGCTTTACGAATTTGTAGTCCTGAGTTCATAGATGAGGAAATATCCAAAATTTATGAAATAGGTAATGATTTAAAATACCCAAGAAATGTAATTGATAAATCTTTTAAAGTTGCCAGAAATACTTTTTACAATCCAAAAAGGGACAACCAGCCTTATTCAAATAAAAATATGTTGGTTCTCCCTTACCATGAAAACTTGGTTGATATACCTTCTCTTCTTAAGACTTTTAATATTAAAGTTGTATTCAAAAATCTCGATACAGTAAAAAAACTTTTGATAAAGAATTCCCCCCAAAATGCTGATGGATGTGTCTATAAGATTCCTTGTAAAATTTGCGATAAAGTTTATTACGGTCAAACTGGTAAAAATCTCGAACTAAGATTAAAACAACATAAATATAGCATTAGAACTGGACAAGATTCCAATGCTCTATTTATTCATGTAAGAGATTTTAACCATCCAATTGATTTTCAAAAAGTTGAGAAAGTAGTATCAAGCAAGTCCATGGTCGACAGGAATATAATTGAATCTTGTTTCATAAAAAGCAGTTTTGACAATAATATGAATATTTCCTTTGGTTTATATAAATTAGATCCATTTATAATTAATAGAATTTGGGAAGAATTTAATAATACACTGGACAAATAATCTTTAAAATTTCTTATTTCTTGGGTAGAATAGTTTGTGGGGTGAGTTGTGCCAAGGACCTTTCCAAGTTGGCTCGCCGCGCGTCACGTGTTTAAACCGTTGTGGGATCTGATAGTGAGGTGCCGACCAGACCCCTTATATAGCTTCCTTGGATGCTTTACTTTCATAGTTCCTTGATAATGTGAGTAGTCACGAAAGCGCTTGGAATTTCTCTTTTCTTTCAGAGTGGTTGTTTTGCATATATATATATATATATATATATATATATATATATATATATATATATATATATATATATATATATATATATACATACATACACAAACATTGTCTCTACGTCCACAGCAGGACTCAAGCCTGCTAACTCTGTATCAGAGTCCACAGTACTTTACCTGCGATAAGTATGGGCGCTTAGCCGAAGCTAAGCGATGTTACCCCATACCCCTGGGCACCAAGCTCGTTTTGAAAGTTATTTCACCGACTCCTGCCACATGCAGTGGACAACGAAAGAGATTTGAAATGCTTAACAATTGGGTAACATCGCTTAGCTTCGGCTAAACGTCCATACTTATCGCAGGTAAAGTAATGTGGACTCTGATACAGAGTTAGCAGGTTCGAGTCCTGCTGTGGACGTAGAGACAATGTTTGTATATATATATATATATATATATATATATATATATATATATATATATATATATATATATATATATATATATATATATATATAAGTAGTGATGAATGCGGCTGAGTGGTCTCTGCGGCTGAGTGGCTCGGGGCTGAGTGGCTCCCTTTCCTGAGTGGACTCCCACGACCCCCCCAACGACCCCCACCCACGACCCCCACCCACGACCCCCACCCATTACCCCACCCACGACCCCCACCCATGATCCCACCCATGACCCCACCCACGACCTCAACCCACGACCCCCACCCACGATCCCCAGGGGCTGAGTGGCTCCTCCCAAAAGGTCTAGTGGCTAGCGCGACGGGCTGGAGTTTTGAGACTCTATGACCGCGGGTTCAATCCCGGCCGGGGGTATGGTTTATTTGCAATCGTGTCATTACGATTTCTTAAGTCTGCAGCTGAGTGGTCTCCTTTTCACACCTTTATGCTAACAACCTCACCCACGACCCCCACACACGACCCCCACCCACGAACCCCACCCACGACCCCCACCCACGACCCCCACCCACGGCCCCCCACCCTCCACCACCTCACCCTCGACCACCTCACCCTTGACCACCTCACCCTCAACCACCTCACCCTCGACCACCTCACCCTCGACCACCTTGCCCTCCACCCCCCACCCACACCCCCCCACCCGCGCCTCATGCGCCCACCTGCTGCGCCCCCATGCCTGCCTGTGCCCTTGCACCCGCCTGCGCCTTCTGCAGTGCCTTCTGCAGCGTCGTCTGGATCGCCCCCGCTCCCCAAATTTTTTTCCGATTTTGTTCGAATTTCATTTTCTTGTGGTCTCCATCTCCTCGGATCAAGTTTTTGAGGTTCCCCCTCCCACTTTCACCCTCATCCCAAATTTTTTCGAATTTTTTTTTGAATTTCTTATGATCTCCATCTCCTAGGATCAAGTTTTTCTCGATATCAATAATACAAAGTCTCCATCTCCTCGGATCAAGTTTTTTGGATTCTCCCCTCTGGAGGTAAGCATTCAAAATGGACTCCCACTTCCACCCCAAGTATTTCTCCTCCATCTCCTTGAATCAAGTTTTTCTCGATAATACAAAGACTCTAATTAGTCGGATCAAGTTTTTCTCGATATCAATAATACAAAGATTTCCCCCACCATCCACTTCTACCCCAAATATTTCTACTCCATCACCTTGGATCAAGTTTTTCTCGATATCAACAATACCAAGACTCCATCTCCTTGGATCAATTTTTTTGGATTCCCCCCTCTGGGGGTAAGCATTCAAATGAACTCCTCCTATGGGGCATTGTACTTTCTCTTACTACAGGTCTAAACAAGTGTGACGTCACCCCACCTGTGTTTACTCGGCAGCCAGTGACATCACGTGATGACCTCACACATACAGGCTGAATCTTGTCAAGCAGACAATAACTTAAAATGCAGGATAACACTATTTATTATACAACCAATGCATTTCATATACATTTCTGGTAATACAACAAAAAAAGGTACAATTCATTGACTTAAATCAACATGTTTTTCTCTTGAAGAAATTCTGCGCATTTTGTTCTGGATCATCTTCGTCGCCACCATCTCAGTATTACACATTTCATATACAACATAGGGAAAACATTACACATTTTCACTCTTAAACCAGGATAACCTAAATAATTCCACATTTTTTCGTTAATACCCACAACAATCCACAATTTCTTTAAAAAAGATTTACTCTCCTCAAGTCTAGACATTTTTCTCATTTTAACTATTTCATCAGAAAAAGTCAACACAACACTTACAACTTATAACCACTTTTCGATAAATTCACTAGTCACAATTTTACATATTACGAAGTTAATACGCACACACACACACACACACACACACACACACGCACCTCACTTTACTTTGAACACCTTCAAAACACTCTCATAAATCATTTGAATACTCACAAAAGCACCTTTGATCATTTCCAAACAACACTAAAACATTTCCAAGGCAACATTTTGAATACCCCCAAATAAGATTTGACATCTCTAATTTATCTATTTATCTACACTTACATATTTCATTAAATTACAACTCATCCCCCAAACTCCTCCCTCATTCTCCAGATTTTTACAATAGTATCACAAAAACTAACTCAGACAATTTACTTTGAACAACACCAAAAACACCATCAATTACCTTTGAATACTCAAAAAACATCATTCGAACACCCCCAAATCACCACTGAATACTCCCAGAACACCTTCATAAATACTCTTGCACATCATTTGAACACCTTCAAAAACACCTTTGAATAGTCTCAAACACCATTTGAGTACTACTAATACACCACTGAATTCAGTCAAAACACCACCAAAATCACCATAAACTAAGATCAACATCACAGACTAACACCCATTTTCACACAAATCCTCTCAAATCACTATAACCAAGACGATCCCACTCACCTCCAACATGAACACAATCCAAACACACACGAACACTCACAACCCACAACACCCACAACAACAACCCACTTATAACATCTCTTTTTCGGTATCTCTAGTTCGACAACAACCCCCACAACCCACAACACCCACATTCCACAATACCCACAACCCACATCACCCACACCCCAAAACAACAACCCACAACTTATAACCACTTTTCAGCATCTCTAGTTCGACATCACCCACAACCCACAACACCCACAACCCACAACTCCCACAGCCCACATCACCCACACCCCACAACACACACAACAACAACCCACAACTTATAACCACTTTTCAGCATCTCTTATTCGACAACAACACCCACAACCCACAACACTCACAACCCACAACACCCACAACAACAATCCACTTATAACAACTTTTTTGATATCTCTAGTTCAACAACAATACCCACAACCCAGAACACCCAAAACACCCACAACCCACATCACCCACAACCCACAATTTTTTCTCGTTTTAACTAATTTCATCAGAAAAAGTCACAACAACAATCCACAACTTATAACCACTTTTTTGGCATCACTAGTTCGACAACAATGCCCACAACCCTCATCACTTACCAATTTATTCACAATTTATTCGATACAAATTTTTCCCCTTCTTTTTACTGAATCTTAAATGTAATGCACATTCCTCCCTACATTACTAAAATTCTAATAAAATCCTCTCCATACCCATCTCCTTGTATCCACATAAATTGATAATATACTCACAACAACTAATCATCTCACTACCCAACTACTGCGACTACCCAACTACTGCGACATGTTTCTACACCCTCCATTCTTTTCCAATGCATCATAACTTTTCACTTCTATAATTTCTTTTAAAATATTCACACATTACCTTTATTTTCAGTAAAATCCCCCCCATATTTCATTAAATTTCTAATACAACCCTCCCCATACCCCTCTCCATCTCACCCACATTTCTTCACATCCACTCACCTGTCTCCCAACACACCTCTTCAGAACAAACACAAAAATCACATTTCACATCCACAAATGCATCTCATCACCCATCTCAAATCCACTAAAAATCACTGTAACCAAGTTATTCACAAAATTCAATGACCACCTAACACACACACAGAAAACTCACTTTACTTTGAACACTACCAAAAACACCATCAATTACCATTCAATACTCCAAAAACATCATTCGAACACCCCCCAAATCACCACTGAATACTCCCAGAACACCTTCAAAAATTTTCTTGCACATCATTTAACACCATCAAAAACATCATCAAACCCATTTGAATACTCCCAAATACACCACTGAATTCAGTCAAAACACCACCAAAATCACCATAAACTAAGATCAACATTTACATATGAATACTCCAAAAACATCATCAAACTCCTTTGAATATTACCAAAACACCACTGAATACTGCCCAAACTCTACTAAAAATCACCAGAAAACTAAGATCAACACCACCAACTAACACCCATTTTATAGAAATCCCCTCAAATCACTATAACCAAGACGATCCCACTCACCTCAGACTATTATATAACATTAACGGAAAAAAAAAAAACATTCTCATAAATCATTTGAATACTCACAAAAAATACCTTTGAACATTTCCAAACAACACCGAAACACTTACAGCAGGATCACCACCAACTGAAAACATAACATGTACACACAAAAAAAAAAACTAAGACATCCATCAACTGTCATCAATGACCACTCATTTTTACAAACATTCGCACAAAAAATCACATTCAAGAAACATCATCAAACTCCTTTGAATACTCCCAAAAACACCACTGAATACTACTAAAACAGCACCAAATACTGCCCAAACAACACTAATAATAACCAGAAACTAAGATCAACACCACCAACTAACATTCATTTTATAGAAATCCCTTCAAATCACTGTAACTAAGACGATCCCACTCACCTCAGGCTATTATATAGCATGAGCGCAAAAAAAAAAACACTCATAAATCATTTGAATACTCAGAAAAAAAAACACCTTTGAACATTTCCAAACAACACCGAAAACACTTACAACAGGATCACCACCAACTGAAAACATAACATGTACACACACACACACACACACAAAAAAAAAATAAGACATCCATCAACTATCATCAATGACCACTCATTTTTATAAGCTTTCACACAAAAAATCACAATCACCAATTCCATACAATATCTAATACACTCCTCTCACTACCACCATCACATACCAGCACAGATAAGGATACCTCCCATGACATCACACTCCATCCTGTGTTTACTTGACGCCACACCCCACTTTTACTTCATTTAACTTATTGAGAGGAAGCTACTTGTTTCAACCTGTTATATCTCCAGTATCTAAGATCACCACAATCAAGACGTTTACCAAATTCTATAACCCCACCACTAAGATCACACATTTTTTGTACACATTCTCTTAAAACATCATCATAACGAAGATCACTAAAACTATCTATACTTTTATTAAGATCATGTAACATTTTGTCTTCTCTAACTCACCCACCAATTTACATTCTCATTCACACTTACACATTTCATTAACCGAAATTACATCTCATCCACCAAACTCCTCCCTCATTCTCCAGACTTTACAACATTAGCACACACAAAAAAAACTAACTCATTCACTTATAACATGAGACATTACCATAACTAACACGCTGACTAGCTTTGAACCAACTCTGAATAACACCAAAACACCACTGAACATTTTCAAAAAATAGTCTGCACGTCATTTGAACACCTTCAAAAACACCTCCGAATACTCCCAAAACACTAATGATTACTACCAAATCACCACTGAATACTACCAAAACACCGTCAAAATCACCAGAAACTAAGTTTAACATCACCATCTAACACCCATTTTATAGAAATCCCCGCAAATCACTATATCCAAGAACTCCCTCCCCATTTGCGCATAAAAAAAAGCATGAACACAAACCTAATACACAAACACCTAGTACATTGATCACCATCAACTGAAAACATATCTTGTACACACATAAATCTAAGATAACCACCATCAACAAACGCTCATATTCACTTACCTCAAAAACCACTAATACCACAGAAAACACTCATTTCTTATAAACATTCACACAAAAAATCATATTTGACAATATCTAAGCGCACTCACCTCACTACCACCAACACACGATGTCACACCCCACAGGACCGGTGAGGTCACCTCCAGTGACGTCACACTCCCATCTGTGTTTACTTTTTTTTTTTTTATATATTTTTATTTAAAACAACACAATACATTAAATAGATAAAAGAACACAGTATCAGTTCTTACTCAAAATTATAAATCTCATTGTCTAAATGAACACAGACGATTAACGTTGTGTTGTCACACCTGTCCCTCATCCCATATACATTACATCCAATGTAACTATGTTAAATAAGATTACACAAGATAACATAACAATATTCATCATTATTATTATAACCAAGGAAAACCCAAACCTACAATCTGCATTATTTTTTCCACTTTGTTATTTATATATTATTAATCCACATAATCTTCAAACCCTCCTTTACAATACTCATTATTGCCAGTGCCGACACAGCTGACACTTCTAACCCCCCCGTATGTACAGTCCCCATTCTAAATAACATACATTAATTTCCCTAATGTATGGTCATTGAAAACAATTTCTACTAAAATAACCCAACCCAGCAGACTTCCAAACAAAAACAGTCAGGGTCATTATAAGACATGTAGGAACGAGTCCTGCAATCATATATGTATACATATACGCATGCATATACACATACGTGTATGTGCACTTATTCATAAGAACAAACTAAATCATACATAGAAATAAAACGCTAAATGACTTGTCTGCAAATAAACTAAATATTACAATCTATGATAGAACTATACCAAAGACATTGGTTCCCCCAAACACCCTACTCATACACAAAGTTAATGTTACTGATTAACACTCAATATATAATAGGACCTTCCATACAAAATAAGGGGATATATAAACCCCATCAAATACTTATATATTTTCGTACATAGTGCATAATGTACATATTCAATACAATAATAAAAAAAGAGGTGTATGACAAGGCTAAATCTATCTTCAGATTAAAAATATATAAGACATAACCTCACATTATACATATAAATATAAACCTCCTATATAAAATGATTCTTATAACAATAAGGGAAAAAACCGAAAATCACATACAACTTTTGACTCTGTGATTTTACAAAAATTCATAAGGTCTACATACTCCTACAATAAACTTTACCCACATCAACCACAGTGCAAACCAATCAACCATACCTCACCAGGCTTCCAATCACACCAAGAGGGCGCACCACTGAAGAGACCAACCCCTTGCCTCTCACCCCATACTCAAACGGAGTAAACGTTCAACAGTAAGTCCACGATATCCCTCCGGAAAACTAATTACCCACCTTCCCCCATATAATTGTTTGTTCCTACATGCTGTCCTATAAAAACTCGCCGCCAACGCTTTTATCCTAATGTTCCCCTCCACCTCCCTCATCCCCCAAGAAACATACAAGTAATCAACTATTACATATCTGATAGCCCTTCCCACCTCTTTGGGTACCCCTTCCATATCTAACATTAAAGCCCTAAGGGGTGATATCTTTCCCCCCCCCAATAAAAAGAAAACACTCTTCAACCACAATCTTACCACCTCCAATGCAGAACAAAAATATACTACATGAAAAGCCGTTTCAACTTCCCCACAAAAAGCGCATGACGCCTCTTTCACAAAACCCATTCGTCTTAGCACCTCTTTCGATGCTAACGTCCTCATAAGAAATCTATATACTAATTCCCTCGCTCTTGCCGGTATTCTTAATTTACTAAATTCCACCCATATCACTCTCCAATCATATGTGGGATACACTGCCATCCCTTGCATTAATTCCTGACGACGACCCACACCCACTAACCGTTTTACCTTGAGTTTTTTAACATTGCATACCTTTAACATAAACCGCAACATGTCTTCACACTCCACTAAGTCCCTGCCACCCCACCATTTGCGGATATCCCCCATCACCTCCCCCACCCGAAGACCCCTTTCCCCCGCTGCCCGAATATACCTCTGCTTCACATATAGCGCCTTCACCCTAGACCCTAATGCAATCAATCCCAGTCCTCCCTGCCTTACCGCAGTCATTACTACATCTTTGCCCAACCACGCCCTCCCATAGCCCCACACATACCTTAAGACCCTTCTTTGCATTTCCATAATATCCTGACTTCTTAATGGGTAAATTTCCGCCACTCCCCACACCTTACTATAAATCAGCGTATTTACCACCACAACCCTTTGATGCAAGGTTACATCCCCGGCCCTTAGACCCCTCAGCCTACTCAAAGCTCTGTCCATTACCATTTCTGAATTAACCCTCCTGCTCTCCTGTGCATCTGCCAAAAACAAAATCCCACAAATCTTTAGCCTATCTACAGTTATCCAACCAAACTCCTCCCCCAAGGTCCCTCCTACCCAAGCGCCTACCTCCAACAACCGTGATTTCTGCTTATTAACTCTCATCCCAGTAGCATTCCCAAAAATCTCAATTACCCTTCCCACTTTTCTTAAATCTTCAATCTCATTAAGTAAAACAGTTGTATCATCTACATAACCAACAATATTCCCACAATATCCTCCACTCTCCCCCAACCTTCCCATCCCACCATCAACCAGAACATAGAAAGGATTCTGCATACATGCAAAGAGTATTTGGGAGAGTGGACACCCCTGCCTTAAACCCCTTCCCATGCTTACTGAACTACCCAACCTCCCATTTACCTGTACTCTCATTGATGCATTCTCATACAAAGTCCTCACCCATCCAACCACCCTCCCTCCAAAACCCATTCTCACCATACTCTCAATCAAAAATTCCCTATCCACATAATCATAAGCTTTCTCCCAATCCAGACCTAGAATACCTCCCTTATTACTACCCTCAAGGAAATCCCGAATACGACCATGACCTACCCGCATACTCCTCCCCGGGATACCAAACTGTCCCCCATGTATCACCGACCCCATGACCTTCTTCAGTCTATTACCCAAAATTTTCGCAAAAACCTTGTAATCAGCGCACATCAAAGATATTGCACGGTAAGCACTCAACTCTCTACCCCCCCCCCTTCTTTGGCACCAATACTATGACACCCGTACTTTGCGATATGCCCAACTTCCCACTAGTTAACATATGGTCCAATACCCTAACAAAACACTGCCTAATACACCCCCAATGTGCTCTATAAAAATCATTTGGTATACCGTCTATCCCTGGTGTTTTCCCTGTACTCATCCCGAAAACTGCCTCTTCCACCTCAACCTCACTTATACCAACCTCCAACCCCACACTATCCTGCTCACTTAAAACGCTATGGAACCCCCCTTCAAAAATACCCTCCCAGGAACCCCCCTCCCTCCAACTCCATTTCTCTCTAAACCAACTATCAGCATAGAGACTCATACTTTCCGTATTGGATAGGACTCGACCCACTGGATACCCTCCCACCCCAGGGCTTGTCTCCAATTGTAGAATGGTGGTTACACTCTGTCGGTCCCGAAATTTACGTAAAACATACCCAGACGGTTTATCACCCCACAAAACATCCTCTAACCCCGCCCTAACCCTAATTGCATCAAACCTATCATTGTGTAATTCAGCTATTCTACTCCGCAGTCTGTCCATATCATCCCTCCTACCACCTCCCCCAACATAACAGTCTTGCAACTGTCCCTCCAGATAATTTTGCAACCCAAAACGCCACCTCGCCTCCTCTCGTCCCCTAGCCTTAAAAAAATTCGCTATTCCAGGTTTTGCCTGCATTTCCCACCAATCTAACAGATCTATCTCCCTGTTACTAGCCTCCCAAAAAGGCAACCACCAATCATTGAAAAAAGGCCCCTCCCCCTCCTCCTTAAGAAGCCTTACATTTAATTTCCAGTACCCAGAATAAATACGCACCACTCCATCCCACATCAAATCTGCTATTACCGCTCTGTGATCCGAAAACCCCACATCGAAGGTTTGCACCCTCACAACATCTATACCCTGCTTAATATAAATTCTGTCTAATCGCGCTTCATATCCCCTACGGACGAACGTATGCTCCACTAGGTAACCCCCCCTCCCCACCACATCAACAACCCCAATATCTCGCAATACATCCCTCAGCACACTCAGCACACAACCCGCCCCTCTCGGTTCGACATCACCACTCCTAATCACACAATTCCAATCACCTCCTATTACTGTTATAGCAGGCAAACCTCTCAAGTGATACAGCAATACCTCTCTGACAAAATCTACTTTTACCCTGATATTACTAGTTGCTGGCATGTAAACTCCCACGAAACTAACTCGACTCTCACCCCAGACGCCATCCACCCTCACGATCCTCCCACCCCCCCCCTCTTCCCAACCGATGACACGCAAGGGGCTGGTCTCCTTTACCGCAACTGCTACCCCACCTTTCAATTGCAAACCACTGGTTACATACATCCGATATCCTTTCACCCTCAACACACTACCAGCCCTGTGATTATGCTCTTGCAAAAAGCATATGTCAACATCAAACCGCCTTAAAAACCACTCCAACCAAACTTTCTTGACCTCAGTCTTAAGTCCATTAACATTAAGCGTGACACATCTGAAAATTACAGAAGGGGCGGCTTTCCCCTATGCCTCTGGGATTTACCCACTGCACTTTTCATATTACGTGTTCCTTTGCCACTCGAGTTTTCCTGTGCAGTCACTTCCCCCCTCCCTTTCCCAATTTGCAACTCAGGCACACCTCTACCACTATGTGTCCTCGGCTCCACAACCGCTGCCCATGACTTCTTCCCCGGCCTCTGCCCTGGGGTAATGACCTCATCTATCTCTGATGCCGCAGTTCGTTTCCTAGAACTCACACTTACACACATATCACCCTCAGACAAATCCTCCTGGTGTACCTCCACGGCCACCACATGCTCCCGCCCAATCTTACTCAAGTCTTCCTCAACAATTTGTTGTCCCTCCAAAGTTCCAGCTTCACATGAACTGAGGACACCTTTTGCACAGGGTTCCTCCTCATCCAAAAAATCCTTGATCACATCTGCCAATAACCCATCCTGGGTTGAAACTTCCTGGACGAAAGTCTCCTCAGATGTCACCTTCAACTCCCCCGACGCCCCTGGGAGAGTGACACATGTCTCCGCCGCCGCCGCCGCCGCCGCCACCTCCCGGTCGACCTCTTCGCTCCAGAGGTCATTCCTCCGGCCTCCCGAGGCATCAGAGCCAGGCACCAAATTACACGACTGTTGAATCACAATTGGAGTGTCGAGAATTCGAGAAGCCCGCCTCCTAGGACACTGGGCTGCCATGTGCTCATAAGAGCTACATAGACGACATGTTTTCCGTTGCCCAGCATAGTACACATAAACCTGTGTTCTACAACCGATCATCGTAACATAGGATGGTATAGGCCTTGTTAAAGTCATTTTAAGGGTGTAAGAACCTTCCGGCATTCCTTCATATGGACCATCCCTCCACACCCCCATTGTTGCAGAATGCACTGTCCCATAACTTCGAAAAAACTCCTGCAGGCCATAAGCCGTAGCCTCGAAGGGTACATTCCGTACCTTCACCCATGTAAAGTACTTAGAGACGTCATGTAACACAACATCCATCGTTGAATTCACACTCATGCGTTGTTCCTGGTAATGCTCGACAATTCTTGTGTAGAAATCGACTCGTAGAAATTTCACAAAGATTCTTGTTAAACCATTAAGGGCGACGCCATACAATTCCTCGTTGGGAATACCATATGTATCCCTGATGATGTTAGGGAGAAGGACGTTCATCGTATCTCCACTTAACGTACCACGAACCAGCTCTATGCAGATAGTATTCACTCTCCGTACTGTATGTTCCGCCATGTTGATATCCCAATGAGCAGCGCACGTCCTCACTACTCAATGGTTGTTGATGTACTGTGGTAGCTCGCCTGAAGACAGCAGAGGGGTGCAGAGCACAACCGCACTCCACCGTGGTCAGGCAGCGAATGATCATCACCATCTAACACCCATTTTATAGAAATCCCCGCAAATCACTATATCCAAGAACTCCCTCCCCATTTGCGCATAAAAAAAAGCATGAACACAAACCTAATACACAAACACCTAGTACATTGATCACCATCAACTGAAAACATATCTTGTACACACATAAATCTAAGATAACCACCATCAACAAACGCTCATATTCACTTACCTCAAAAACCACTAATACCACAGAAAACACTCATTTCTTATAAACATTCACACAAAAAATCATATTTGACAATATCTAAGCGCACTCACCTCACTACCACCAACACACGATGTCACACCCCACAGGACCGGTGAGGTCACCTCCAGTGACGTCACACTCCCATCTGTGTTTACTTGGTGGTCACATCACACCCAACCCACCTTGTTTCAACCTGTTGTACCCAAAATATCTAAGAACACTATAACCAAGACGATTACCAGATTTTATGACCCCACCACTAAGATCACAGAAAACACCCATTTTTTTTATAAACATTCACACAAAAATCACGATCACCAATTCCATATCATGTTTACCATCATCTATCAACACTCTTCACCAAGATCACCAAAAATCTAAGATCATTCATCTCAAAACTACTATGATCACTGAAAACACTTATTTTTTAAACATTCGCACAAAAATAAGACATACACAAAAATACCACGACACTTCCACCAACATCTATAACATAACATGAGCACTATAACATATCTTCACCACCAAAAATAAAAATAATACACAGACACCCACAACTTATACATTTCAATCACAAATTTAAGACATGAGACATACACACCAAATCTAAGACATTCACCCCCAACTAAGATACACACATCATAACTAAGACATACACCAAAACCTATAATTGACCTATTGACAATAAATATAAGACATAAGCACAAAAAAATTTACCATGTCATGAGACATTACCAGAACTAAGTCACTCACCTCCAGCTAATACACAATCACTTTACTAAGTTCATGTTAACTATTCATCAACAAAAAATATTAATACAATTTACCCACCAAATTTATGTTATAATCATCAAAACATAAAATTGTTTTACACATTCTTTTTCTCAAACTGAATACTCATACCACATTTATCATTTCTCATCTATGTTACATATCACATTTCTCACCCTCATCATCCCAAAAACATCCTTTCTTATTCATCCGTATATCACCTAGAGATGTTTTAACCCCGACGAGCCATCACGACGTAGGAGCCAGAGCAACCATCACCACTCCAACACCACCTACTACACTCTGGCTCCTAGTGTCATGATGGGTCGTCGGGATAAAATATCTCTTGGTGATATACTTATGAATAAGAAAGGATGTTTTAGGGAAGATGAGGGTGAGAAATGTGATATGTAACATAGATGAGAAATGATAAATGTGGTATGAATATTCAGTTTGAGAAAAAAATGTGTAAAACAATTTTATGTTTTGATGATTATAACATAAATTTGGTGGGTAAATTGTATTAATATTTTTTGTTGATGAATAGTTAACATGAACTTAGTAAAGTGATTGTGTATTAGTTGGAGGTGTGTGATGGTGATGTTAAACTTAGTTTCTGGTGATTTTGACGGTGTTTTGGTAGTATTCAGTGGTGATTTGGTAGTAATCAGTAGTGTTTTGGGAGTATTCGGAGGTGTTTTTAAAGGTGTTCAAATGATGTGCAGACTATTTTTTGAAGATGTTCAGTGGTATTTTGGTGTTGTTCAGAGTTGGTTCAAAGCTAGTCAGTGTGTTAGTTACGGTAATGTCTCATGTTATAAGTGTATGAGTTAGTTTTTTTGTGTGCTAATGTTGTAAAGTCTGGAGAATGAGGGAGGAGTTTGGTGGATGAGATGTAATTTCGGTTAATGAAATGTGTAAGTGTGAATGAGAATGTAAATTGGTGGGTGAGTTAGAGAAGACAAAATGTTACGTGATCTTAGTAAAAGTATAGATAGTTTTAGTGATCTTTGTTATGATGATGTTTTAAGAGAATGTGTACAAAAAATGTGTGATCTTAGTGGTGGGGTTATAGAATTTGGTAAACGTCTTGATTGTGGTGATCTTAGATATTGGAGATATAAAAGGTTGAAACAAGTAGCTTCCTCTCATTAAGTTAAATGAAGTAAAAGTGGGGTGTGGCGTCGTCAAGTAACCACAGGATGGAGTGTGATGTCATGGGAGGTATCCCTATCTGTGCTGGTATGTGATGGTGGTAGTGAGAGGAGTGTATTAGATATTGTATGGAATTGGTGATTGAGATTTTTTGTGTAAATGTTTATAAAAATGAGTGGTCATTGATGATAGTTGATGGATGTTTTAATTTTTTTTTTTTTTGTGTGTGTACATGTTATGTTTTCAGTTGGTGGTGATCCTGTTGTAAGTGTTTTCGGTGTTGTTTGGAAATGTTCAAAGGTGTTTTTTTTTTGTGAGTATTCAAATTATTTATGAGTGTTTTTTTTTTTTGCACTCATGTTATATAATAGTCTGAGGTGAGTGGGATCGTCTTGGTTATAGTGATTTGAGGGGATTTCTATAAAATGGGTGTTAGTTGGTGGTGTTGATCTTAGTTTCTGGTTATTTTTAGTGTTGTTTGGGCAGCATTCGGTGCTGTTTTGGTAGTATTCAGTGGTGTTTTTGGGAGTATTCAAAGGAGTTTGATGATGTTTCTTGAATGTGATTTTTTGTGCGAATGTTTGTAAAAATGAGTGGTCATTGATGATAGTTGATGGATGTCTTAGTTTTTTTTTTGTGTGTGTGTACATACTATGTTTTCAGTTTGTGGTGATCTTGCTTTAAGTGTTTCGGTGTTGTTTGGAAATGTTCAAAGGTGTTTTTTGTGAGTATTCAAATGATTTATGAGAATGTTCTTTTTTTTTGCGTTCATGTTATATAATAGTCTGAGGTGAGTGGGATCGTCTTGGTTATAGTGATTTGAAGGGATTTCTATAAAATGGGTGTTAGTTGGTGGTGTTGATCTTAGTTTTCTGGTGATTTTTAGTAGAGTTTGGGCAGTATTCAGTGGTGTTTTGGTAGTATTCAAAGGAGTTTGATGATGTTTTTGGAGTATTCATATATAAATGTTGATCTTAGTTTATGGTGATTTTGGTGGTGTTTTGACTGAATTCAGTGGTGTATTTGGGAGTATTCAAATGGGTTTGATGATGTTTTTGATGGTGTTCAAATGATGTGCAAGAGTGTTTTTGAAGGTGTTCTGGGAGTATTCAGTGGTGATTTGGGGGGTGTTCGAATGATGTTTTTGGAGTATTCAATGGTAATTGATGGTGTTTTTGGTAGTGTTCAAAGTAAAGTGAGTTGTCTGTGTGTGTTAGGTGGTCATAGAATTTTGTGAATAACTTGGTTACAGTGATTTTTAGTGGATTTGAGATGGGTGATGAGATGCATTTGTGGATGTGAAATGTGATTTTTGTGTTTGTTCTGAAGAGGTGAGTTGGGAGACGGGTGAGTGGATGTGAAGAAATGTGGGTGAGACGGAGAGGGGTATGGGGAGGGTTGTATTAGAAATTTAATGAAATATGGGGGGGATTTTACTGAAAATAAAGGTAATGTGTGAATATTTTAAAAGAAATTATAGAAGTGAAAAGTTATGATGCATTGGAAAAGAATGGAGGGTGTAGAAACATGTCGCAGTAGTTGGGTAGTCGCAGTAGTTGGGTAGTGAGATGATTAGTTGTTGTGAGTATATTATCAATTTATGTGGATACAAGGAGATGGGTATGGAGAGGATTTTATTAGAATTTTAGTAATGTAGGGAGGAATGTGCATTACATTTAAGATTCAGTAAAAAGAAGGGGAAAAATTTGTATCGAATAAATTGTGAATAAATTGGTAAGTGATGAGGGTTGTGGGCATTGTTGTCGAACTAGTGATGCCAAAAAAGTGGTTATAAGTTGTGGATTGTTGTTGTGACTTTTTCTGATGAAATTAGTTAAAACGAGAAAAAATTGTGGGTTGTGGGTGATGTGGGTTGTGGGTGTTGTGGGTGTTGTGGGTTGTGGGTATTGTTGTCGAACTAGAGATATCAAAAAAGTTGTTATAAGTGGGTTGTTGTTGTGGGTGTTGTGGGTTGTGAGTGTTGTGGGTTGTGGGTGTTGTTGTCGAACAAGAGATGCTCAAAAGTGGTTAAAAGTTGTGGGCTGTTGTTTTGGGTGTTGTGGGGTGTGGGTGATGTGGGCTGTGGGAGTTGTGGGTTGTGGGTGTTGTGGGTTGTGGGTGATGTTGTCGAACTAGAGATGCTGAAAAGTGGTTATAAGTTGTGGGTTGTTGTTGTGGGGTGTGGGTGATGTGGGTTGTGCATGTTGTGGAATGTGGGTGTTGTGGGTTGTGGGCATTGTTGTCGAACTAGAGATACCGAAAAAGAGATGTTATAAGTGGGTTGTTGTTGTGGGTGTTGTGGGTTGTGAGTGTTCGTGTGTGTTTGGATTGTGTTCATGTTGGAGGTGAGTGGGATCGTCTTGGTTATAGTGATTTGAGAGGATTTGTGTGAAAATGGGTGTTAGTCTGTGATGTTGATCTTAGTTTATGGTGATTTTGGTGGTGTTTTGACTGAATTCAGTGGTGTATTAGTAGTACTCAAATGGTGTTTGAGACTATTCAAAGGTGTTTTTGAAGGTGTTCAAATGATGTGCAAGAGTATTTATGAAGGTGTTCTGGGAGTATTCAGTGGTGATTTGGGTGTGTTCGAATGATGTTTTTTGAGTACTCAAAGGTAATTGATGGTGTTTTTGGTGTTAGATAAGATAAGATAAGATTTCGTTCGGATTTTTAACCCCGGGGGGTTAGCCACCCAGGATAACCCAAGAAAGTCAGTGCGTCATCGAGGACTGTCTAACTTATTTCCATTGGGGTCCTTAATCTTGTCCCCCAGGATGCGACCCACACCAGTCGACTAACACCCAGGTACCTATTTGCTGCTAGGTGAACAGGACAACAGGTGTAAGGAAACGTGTCGAAATGTTTCCACCCGCCGGGAATCGAACCCAGGCCCTCCGTGTGTGAAGCGGGAGCTTTAGCCCCCAGGCCACTGGGCCTGAGTTAGTTAGTGTCTGAGTTAGTTTTTGTGATACTGTTGTAAAAATCTGGAGAATGAGGGAGGAGTTTGGGGGATGAGTTGTAATTTAATGAAATATGTAAGTGTAGATAAATTAGAGATGTCAAATCTTATTTGGGGGTATTCAAAATGTTGTCTTGGAAATGTTTTAGTGTTGTTCGGAAATGATCAAAGGTGCTTTTGTGAGTATTCAAATGATTTATGAGAGTGTTTTGAAGGTGTTCAAAGTAAAGTGAGGTGTGTGTGTGTGTGTGTGTGTGTGTGTGTGTTTGTGTGTGTGTGTGTGTGTGTGTGTGTGTGTGTGTGTGTGTGTGTGTGTGTGTGTGTGTGTGTGTGTGTGTATTAACTTTGTAATATGTAAAATTGTGACTAGTGAATTTTTTGAAAAGTGGTTATAAGTTGTAAGTGTTGTGGTGACTTTTTCTGATGAAATAGTTAAAACGAGAAAAATGTCTAGACTTGAGGAGAGTGAATCTTTTGTAAAGAAATTGTGGATTGTTGTGGGTATTAACGAAAAAATGTGGAATTATTTGGGTTATCCTGGGTTAAGAGTGAAAATGTGTAATGTTTTCCCTATGTTGCATATGAAATGTGTAATACTGAGATGGTGGCGACGAAGATGATCCAGAACAAAATGCGCAGAATTTCTTCAAGAGAAAAATATGTTGATTTAAGTCAATGAATTGTACCTTTTTTTGTTGTATTACCAGAAATGTATATGAAATGCATTGGTTGCATTTTAAGTTATTGCATTTTAAGTTATTGCCTGCTTTACAAGATTCAGCTTGTGTTTGTGAGGTCATCGCGTGACGTCACTGACCACCGAGTAAACACAGGTGGGGTGACGTCACACTTGTTTAGACCTGTAGTAAGAGAAAGTACCAAAAAAAACTTGATCCAAGGAGTTGGAGTCTTGGTATTGTTGATGTCGAGAAAAACTTGATCCAAGGAGATGGAGTAGAAATATTTGGGGTAGAAGTGGATGGTGGGGGAAATCTTTGTATTATTGATATCGAGAAAAACTTGATCCGAGGAACTGGAGTCTTTGTATTATCGAGAAAAACTTGATCCAAGGAGATGGAGGAGAAATACTTGGGGTGGAAGTGGGAGTCCATTTTGAATGCTTACCCCCAGAGGGGGGAATCCAAAAAACTTGATCCGAGGAGATGGAGACTTTGTATTATTGATATCGAGAAAAACTTGATCCGAGGAGATGGAGATCATAAGAAATTAAAAAAAAAAATTCGAAAAAATTTGGGATGAGGGTGAAAGTGGGAGGGGAAACCTCAAAAACTTGATCCGAGGAGATGGAGACCACAAGAAAATGAAATTCGAAAAAAAATCGGAAAAAAATTTGGGGAGTGGGGGCGATCTGGACGACGCTGCAGAAGGCGCTGCAGAAGCCGTGGGCGGGTGCGAGGGTGCGGGCAGGCGGGCGCGAGGGCATGGCAGGCAGGCGCACGGGGTGCGGGTGGGGGGTTGAGGGCAAGGTGGTCGAGGGTGAGGTGGTCGAGGGTGAGGTGGTTGAGGGTGAGGTGGTCGAGGGTGAGGTGGTTGAGGTTGGGGGGTAGTGGGTGGGGGTCGTGGGGGGGTCGTGGGTGGGGGTCGTGGGCGGGGGTCGTGGGTGGGGGTCGTGGGTGGGGGTCGTGGGTGAGGTCATTAGCATAAAGGTGTGAAAAGGAGACCGCTCAGCCGCAGACCTTTCGGGAGGAGCCACTCAGCCCCTGGGGATCGTGGGTGGGGGTCGTGGGTAGGGGTCGTGGGTGGAGGTCATGGGTGGGGTCATGGGTGGGGTCATGGGTGGGGGTCGTGGGTGGGGTCATGGGTTGGGGTCGTGGGTGGGGGTCGTGGGTGGGGGTCGTGGGTGGGTGTCGTGGGTGGGGGTCGTGGGTGGGGGTCGTGGGTGGGGGGGTCGTGGGAGTCCACTCAGGAAAGGGAGCCACTCAGCCCCAAGCCACTCAGCTGCAGAGACCGCTCAGCCGCATTCATCACTACTTATATATATATGTCATGCCAAATATGTAAAACTTGCGATCTTGGCTTAAATAGCAATGCTCATCTTGCCATGTAAGAGAAGCAAAAATTTGTGTATGCAATAATTTTGCAAAAATCATTCTGAATCTAATGAAAAAAAATATTTAATTTGTTAGTTTAGTATTAAATTATTGTAAATGTATCTAAAATATATCTAGTTGGATTAAGCTAAAACAAATTGAGCTTCTTATAATAAGGTTAGGTAAGTTTTCTAAGATTCTTTTGGTGCAAAATTAAAATTTTTTACATTAACATTGATGAATCAATATGTATCTTTAAACGTATAAGAGAAAATTTCATAAAGGACTTAATTTTAAATGAGTTCTTGCTAATTGACCAGTTTTGCATATTCGGCACGACATGTATATATATTTGTGGTGCTGAATAGGTAAAATTGGTCATTTAGCAAGAACTCGTTTAAAATTAATTGCTTTGTAAAATTTTCTTTTATACGTTTAAAGATATATATTTTTTTCATTTATGTTAATGTAAAAATTAATAATTTTGTACCATAAGAACCTTAGAAAACTTAAATAACCTTATTATACCAAGGGCAATTTAATTTTGCCTACTCCAACTGAACGTATTTTAGATAAGTTTACAAAAATTTAATAATAAACATACACTATGAAGTATATTTTTTTCGTTAGGTTCAGAATAATTTTTGCAAGCAAGAGAGGACAAAGGAAGAGATTCTGCTTTTGACTCTCGCCTGGGCAGGTTATAGCAGCTCTCCTTACTTACTCAGTGTCCCTACGATCCCCGTTGGGGAGGGGAACCTTTACCAGCGTCGTCATCGCCTTGACTTGCACGTTGAGCTACGCAAATCGTGTAAAGATCAAGCCAAAAAGTGGTACCGTTGATGATTCAGCGAAGCTTGCTCTTGCAACTATTGTGCAGGGAGCATTGCATGTAAAATTCAACGCTATTCTGTCACTCAAAGAAGCTTTTATTGTCGTGTGTCACGATGATGCTGAAGCAGAGAAGATACTTACTACAGAAGCCACCACTACTCTTACTGCTCAAGGATTTACTGTTATATCCTCTCCTGCCCTCAGGGCAAGGAAATCAGTATTCCTGAAAAAACTGGACAAGATTTTGACTTCTCAACCAATTGCTAAACTCAAGTCATCTATTGAAACTCAAAATACTTTGGCTACTGTTGATAGAATTACCAAAATTCCGAATGCATCGTCTATGCTCAAGGTCACCTTTACCGACGTGAACATGGCTGCCACTGCTCTGAACGAAGGTCTTGCTATTTACTACTACTACATCAGTCCCACCTACATAGAAGCAGAGAGATACCACTACATCCAACATTGCTGGAACTGCTATTCTTATCTTCACACTACCAAAGCATGTCCAGTAAAAGACAAGAAGTTCTGCACTACATGTGGTAGTGAGGGACACACCTTCAGTTCCTGCACCGCTGCTGCTCCAACATAACCAACGTGTTTAAACTGCAAAAGTAATGATCACCATACACTGGCAGCTAAATGTCCTACTAGAAAGGATATTATGAAGAAAACACAAGATTCAGCAAAGAAAAAATCTTCTAACAGGACACCAACGTATGCCACAATTGCAAAGTTACAAGCTGACACTACAAAATTACTTCAAGCATCTACTCAGCCCGCCTCCACCACCACCACCATCACTCCTCCAACATGTGACGTAACGAAGATCCACTATTGTCTACTATACGGTCACATGCAGAACATGGGTGTACATGCCATCATTTACATTACCAGCATCTCCACCTTCTGAAGAAATTCTCAAATTCACCAAGAACTTAGTCACCACCTCTGCTGCAGTAGCTCCAACATCAACAACCAGTGACGTCATTCCAACAACGTCCAATGAGAAGCCTCCACCGCCAACACTCCTCATTGAAACCGACCAATCAGAAGCCTTGCCTCCAGAAACATCTTCCTATTCGTCTACTGAAGATGACAACGTATCTTCACCTCCACCTTCAACACCACTTAACTTGAATAGAAAACCTGTGCCAACAACACCATCTTACGACTCTCGAAATGATACTTTTTCTGAAGAAGAGACAGAAAAGTTTTATCCATGGGATGGAATCACATTCTACACCACAGCCAATTTTTCTCAAGATATGCAGTTATCTGAACTGTACTATCACCTCATCAAAAAGACAGTCAAGTTTACTGTCGACTCTTCTTGCAGAGTTGGTGGTAGAGTTGAACTTTCTACTGTTCTTACGCACATTGAAAAACATTTTCAAGATCTCATCTATCAACACTTGCTAACACGGCTCATGATCATCCCGATGTAACGATTTAAACGTCTTGAAAATGGTACAGAAATCAGTAAGCAAAATGTTATGGTAAAACAACACCACAACTCCAAGTAAGCACCAAACCTCTATGAACTGACCAATCAACGATAAGCTCCTCCCTTGTCGCCTGCAGCTACCTATCACCATCAAGTCGCAGTTATTTCCATCCAGCAAGATGCAGTCAGCACCTGCAGAGTTCCTGTTGCCTTCTACATCGTCTTTGTCAGTGTTTCTCCAGGCTTAGCAGTTGGGTCTAGTCCTGACTCTTCTCTCTTCGACTCAAGACATTCCTCTCACCGACTATTCTTCGCCCTGTCCCCACTTGCCCCTCGCCCCTCGTGGGTCCTTACCTGTGAATCCACTGTTCTGTGATAATTTTTGCGGAATTACTGCATAAACAAATTTTCGCTTGCCCTATACGGAAAGAGAAGCGTTGCTATTTAAGCCAAAATTACAAGTTCACTGCCTATACACTACTTATACGGCACTAAATAGTATACACTTTCAGCATGTCTCCTGGGAAGTCCACCAAAATTCTGAGATGCCTTAGTCCCTTTGGCCATTAGTGCTTCAAACATTAGGTGCCCAGTACCACTGGATATATCACCCTTGGTGCGAGCACATACTTGGTCATGGAAGCTACAGGGTTAATTTCATTTTTCTCCCAGTAACCCACATATCCATCACAGCCTGGTTCCGGCGTTTGGTGGATATACTTGTTCAGTTTTCTCTTGAAGACTTGTGCCGGCAGTGTTTGTAATATCTTTTCGTAAGATGTTAAATAGTCTGGAGCCACAGATAGTAATTCGGTGTTGTCTTATTGTGCTCACAGCCACTCCTGCTATTCACTGTATTTATTGTGTATTTTTACCCTTATCTCTCACCTGAGTATGTTATTATGGCAGTGTGCAGATTTGTGACAACGCCCTCTAATAATTTTCACGTATATTATTATGTATCTCTCTTTCGCTCCAGCGAGTACATAATTAGGACTCTAACTCTAAGGCATTTCCAATAATTTATAATCTTTATTGGTTCCATGTGGGCTGTGAATGCTCTCTGTACATGTTTCAGCTGTGATTTCTCTCTTGCCCTTAAAGGGAGTTGTCAACACTGAACAATGCTCGAGACAAGAGAGCAGAAGCGATCTGAATAGCATGAATATTGGTATTATTTTCTCGTTTTGAAAGCTCTTATTATCCACCGTCATTTTCGTGGCTGTAACGACATTAGACTTTTTTTTATATTTTTTGGAAGGAAGTTCAGCTAACATAGTTATTCCAGATTCATTCACATGTTTCTTTAGTTCTATTTGATGATCCTCTTAGCTTTTGTATACAATGTCCTTTTTGACGTCTTCATTCTTTCTACATCTAAGCAGCTGAATAAGCTTACTTACTTACAGCTGGTACTTATCATTATCGAAAGTCATATTATTCTAGATAAGATAAGATTTCGTTCGGATTTTTAATCCCCGGAGGGTTAGCCACCCAGGATAACCCAAGAAAGTCAGTGCGTCATCGAGGACTGTCTAACTTATTTCCATTGGGGTCCTTAATCTTGTCCCTCAGGATGCGACCCACACCAGTCGACTAACACCCAGGTACCTATTTGCTGCTAGGTGAACAGGACAACAGGTGTAAGGAAACGTGTCGAAATGTTTCCACCCGCCGGGAATCGAACCCGGGCCCTCCATGTGTGATGCGGGAGCTTTAGCCACCAGGCCACCGGGCCACGACACTCCTACTGAAAAAGTTGGCTTACATCTTGCAGTTTTTCTGTGTCTTTTACTGACGTGATATTCGTGTTTATGTTAGTATCGTCCGCAAATGAGTATACAAAACTGTAGCAAATTTTTATATGTATGTCTGCTTTGAGGATAAGGAACAGTAGAGGGCCAAGACCGTGACTTGGGGCACCGAGATCTTTACTTCGCTAATACTGGATTTAGATGTTTATTACTACTCTCTTCTTCAAGGCTGATGGACTGTTGCATTATCTTTATAACTCCACTGCTTCTTCTGTTTCCTTATTAAATCACCTTTGTAATTCGAAGACACGCCGGATTGTGTGCAGCCAGCCGTAACAGCCTGGTTGATATGGCCTTGAGCCACCGGGAGACGTGGTCTGGTATCCTTCAAGTTAAAAGTAACTTATTTTGTGGGCGAAACTTTACGGGAATAAAAATACCTTAATGATACACATGTACTTTATTCACTTAGTTGCTGGTTGATGTTGTTGGTAAACCCGCTACACACTCTCAGTTCTTCACCTGCTGAAGTCTCTCCTAAGTTTTCCTTCAGTTTATTCTTATTATTGTCAAGGTTTGTGTGGAAAATTAAAATTACCTGGATGAATCTCATTAGATACATACCAGTAATTTAATAAAAGTAACAAAGATAATTATTCTTTATCAAGGTTACAGAGACATGTAGGAATTTTAGGACATCTTAGGTCGCAAAAAATGTCCTCCTTCGATACCTACTCCACTCATATCTCCACAAGTCACTCTGGACCTATATTAATTTCAACTGAAATATACATCACCAGGAATTCTGGTAAAACATTAATATAAATATGTGGACTGTATGTTAAATTTAATAAATGACTACACTGAAGGAGAATTTATAATAATAACACTCACCAACTTGTCTGGAGATTACTTGATGTGTCATACACAAACCCCTGCCTAGAATATGAAGAAAATACTAGCCAGAATTTCAACATAAATAGACATCACCTGGGTTAATTTAATCCTGTTCCCATCTAATTACGGAGTCCTGTCCAGTCGCCTAATTCTTACATTCTGCAGGACTGCAAATTCAACAATTTCTGCTCCAATTTGAGAGGTTCCAACCACAATTTAACCTCTAGAGTGACGAAAATTCTTCCGATTCTTCCTTACGTTTCTCTTGCTCAGATCAAAACAATGGCGACCTCTCCCTTCCCCGCGACACTCCCACTCTCGCTGTTTCTTTTTTTTTTATTTACAAATTAATTTTTATTAAATACAATATATTTCATCAATTTACATACAAAATACACTGTATTTTCAGAAAATATACATTATTTTCCACAGTTTGTTTTATGCGACTCATCCGCTGCAATGACACTTGAGTGTTGATAGAACCTTGAATCATCCAAAACTTTGTATACCTGGAGTATACCTGAAAGGGTTTCAGGGGTCAATGCCCCCACAGCCTGGTCTGTGACCAAGCCTCAAATATTATATTTAATGCGGCATTTCTGATACCAGGTAATTTCTTTCACTAAGACGTACGGTTGTTTTGCTAAATATTTTCATCATAGATAACTTGGCACTATGATTTTATTTATTCCCATCAAATGATGACAGCTGTGTGTTATCCAAGCAATACGCTGCAACGGCTTGTTTTTGTCAACAGATGTGATCTGTCATTAAAAAAAATGTTTTTCCAGCTGGTAGATACATTCTGTATGAGCTTGTGCTTTGATAGTTCATTTTGTTTTCCTGTACAGCAGGAAATCTCAATGTAATACAGCGATCGGATGGCAGTAACTTTTATAATGGAGTCAGTGGATGAGGTGGAGTGTTGCAACAGTTGCTGACGCGCTGTGCAGGAGGCACGTCTCTCCAGTAAAGAAACTAAGATGCTACATACCTTTGATCTAGAGATACTTGTCTGACGATTCCATCTGCAACTCTGGCATAATTTATGGGCATGACTTACTTCAACTACTAGTAAGTCCACCTGTAACCACATCTAGAAGTGCTTCAACTCTTCAACATTTCCACTGGCTCCACTATAACAGGACCTGTCATCAAGTTCTTGCATTTGACTGAAAAAAAAGCTTCCTGTTCAGGAGAAACGTTTGTCTAATGAAGATACCTTTTATTTTTTTTTAAACATATATAACCTGGATCTCATGTTAAGTGCGTTAATGTAGAGTTTTTCTCTCATTTTTTACAGATCTACGAGAGTGGAGCGCGTCTCACAGAGTTTCACGAACAATCCTTTGACAACAGTGGTGGAGTCCAACGACAGTGACGCAGTGCAATACAAAGAGCCAGCATCTACAGCAATGGTGGTGGAGATCAACGACAGTGAAGCAGTGCAACCCATCCATCCCTTCTCTCGTACAGCAACAGTGGCAGAGTCCAGCGACAGTGATGCAGTGAAATGCAGTCACCCCGTGTCTCCTGCCACTTCCTCGGGAGAGTTGGAGACAAGCAGTAGTGATCCAACACAACACAAGTACACCGTCTGTCTTCAGCTGACTGAATCTCGAGCGTTGGAGACCAGGTGCAGCGAGCCATCAGCTCATTACCATCCCGTCACTCCTCCAGCCACTGACTGGCAACATAAACTAGATTGTAAAAGTCTGGAGAAGAGCACAAACAAGAACACTGAGGATGAAACCTCTGCTATGGTTCCTCGTCAATAACCTGCTAGTGATGATGCTGTACAAGAAAATACATGGGAAAGACGAAATCACTGTAGGGTGACCCCAAAAAATAGAGGAAAACTTTCACCATCATTCACTCAATTACTGTCTTGCCAGAAGAGTGCTAACATCAGAGTTCAGGTAACCCTTTGAACTGCAATATCTCTATCCCTTGTTCCGAGTGCAGGTACTGTACCTCCCACCTCCAGGACTCAAGTCCGGCTATATGGCTTCCCTGAATCACTGATACTTCAACAGCACGTCAGATTATTTTAAAGCCACATGTCTCCACTCACTTCTATGTAACATACTCACACAAAGTTGTTGCATGTCCAAGCCCTGTCGCCGATTTCTCTAAACCCTACTTTTACAGGCCTTCCTTGTCAATCCTGGTTTGTTCCATTCTCTTTAAATGTTCAAACACCTTATAATCACCAAGCTCAGAATTCTCTGCATATAATTCACACCACACATTGCCCTCCTTACACACATCTCCTCTGCCTCCATCCTCTTCCTATCTGCAACGTTTGGGCACATGCTTCACATTCATTCAACTGTGTCGATGCCACTGTACACTGCTACATTCCCCATTTTGCTTGAATAAATTTCTTTGTCTCCACAGATGCCTCACTGCACTACCCACCTTTATGCCCTCGTCAGTTTTATGGCACATTTTATCTTTCATGACCCATATGCCGAGAAATCTGCTCCCAAGTATCTAAACTTTTTT
This sequence comes from Cherax quadricarinatus, assembly GCF_038502225.1. NCBI lineage: Eukaryota > Metazoa > Arthropoda > Malacostraca > Decapoda > Parastacidae > Cherax > Cherax quadricarinatus. The sequence goes on from NC_091316.1 coordinate 27,509,803, forward strand.
CATACTCTCCTCTCTTCTAAAATGCAACCTTTCATTGACTGTTCTTTTGTTACTCTCCTCACCTTTTTTTTTTCCTAAGTTCACTTTTAATTTCCTTCTTTTACATACCCTCCCACATTCGTTTACCAACCTTTGGAACTTCTCGTCTGAGTTTCTGAAGAGAACTGTGCCAACGGCAAAATGCAATTGTGTTATCTCTCACTTTGTATTAGTTTTGTTATCTTTTAAACCCACTCCTCTTCCCAAGACCGTAGCCTTCACTTCTTTCACAGCCCTATATACTGAATAAATATATAAAACAACAATGGTGATATCACACATCCATGCCAAAGATCCACCTTTACTGGAAAGTAATATCAAACTTCCCTACATACTCTAACCTGAGCCTAACTCTTGATATAAAAATCCTTTACTGCTTTTAGTAACCTATCACCTATTCCATTCATTTGCAACATCATCCACATTGCTTCCCAATCTGCCCACTTATAAGTTTTTACTAAATCTTTAGATGACAAAAAAAAAAAATTCTTACCTTTGTTTCAGTATTGTTCTCTTATATGTTTCAACTAAACTTCTTCCAATGTAACCCCTGCTGTACCTAAAACTTGCTTGTTTCTTCCAACACAACCTCTGTTGTACCTAAAACCAGCTTGTTTCTTCCAACACAAACCCCTGTTGTACCTAAAACTTGCTTGTTTCTTCCAACACAACCACTGTTGTACCTAAAACTTGCTTGTTTCTTCCAACACAACCTCTGTTGTACCTAAAACCAGCTTGTTTCTTCCAACACAAACCCCTGTTGTACCTAAAACTTGTTTGTTTCTTCCAACACAACCACTGTTGTACCTAAAACCTGCTTGTTTCTTCCAACACAGCCTCTGTTGTACCTAAAACCTGCTTGTTTCTTCCAACACAACCTCTGTTGTACCTAAAACTTGCTTGTTTCTTCCAACACAACCTCTGTTGTACCTAAAACTTGCTTGTTTCTTCCAACACAACCTCTGTTGTACCTAAAACTTGCTTGTTTCTTCCAACACAACCTCTGTTGTACCTAAAACTTGCTTGTTTCTTCCAACACAACCTCTGTTGTACCTAAAACCAGCTTGTTTCTTCCAACACAACCCCCTGTTGTACCTAAAACTTGTTTGTTTCTTCCAACACAACCTCTGTTGTACCTAAAACCAGCTTGTTTCTTCCAACACAACCCCCTGTTGTACCTAAAACTTGCTTGTTTCTTCCAACACAACCTCTGTTGTACCTAAAACTTGCTTGTTTCTTCCAACACAACCTCTGTTGTACCTAAAACTTGCTTGTTTCTTCCAACACAACCTCTGTTGTACCTAAAACCAGCTTGTTTCTTCCAACACAACCCCCTGTTGTACCTAAAACTTGTTTGTTTCTTCCAACACAACCTCTGTTGTACCTAAAACCAGCTTGTTTCTTCCAACACAACCCCCTGTTGTACCTAAAACCAGCTTGTTTCTTCCAACACAAACCCCTGTTGTACCTAAAACTTGTTTGTTTCTTCCAACACAACCACTGTTGTACCTAAAACCTGCTTGTTTCTTCCAACACAGCCTCTGTTGTACCTAAAACCTGCTTGTTTCTTCCAACACAACCTCTGTTGTACCTAAAACTTGCTTGTTTCTTCCAACACAACCTCTGTTGTACCTAAAACTTGCTTGTTTCTTCCAACACAACCTCTGTTGTACCTAAAACTTGCTTGTTTCTTCCAACACAACCTCTGTTGTACCTAAAACTTGCTTGTTTCTTCCAACACAACCTCTGTTGTACCTAAAACCAGCTTGTTTCTTCCAACACAACCCCCTGTTGTACCTAAAACTTGTTTGTTTCTTCCAACACAACCTCTGTTGTACCTAAAACCAGCTTGTTTCTTCCAACACAACCCCCTGTTGTACCTAAAACTTGCTTGTTTCTTCCAACACAACCTCTGTTGTACCTAAAACTTGCTTGTTTCTTCCAACACAACCTCTGTTGTACCTAAAACTTGCTTGTTTCTTCCAACACAACCCCCTGTTGTACCTAAAACTTGTTTGTTTCTTCCAACACAACCTCTGTTGTACCTAAAACTTGCTTGTTTCTTCCAACACAACCCCCTGTTGTACCTAAAACTTGTTTGTTTCTTCCAACACAACCTCTGTTGTACCTAAAACCAGCTTGTTTCTTCCAACACAACCCCCTGTTGTACCTAAAACTTGTTTGTTTCTTCCAACACAACCTCTGTTGTACCTAAAACCAGCTTGTTTCTTCCAACACAACCCCCTGTTGTACCTAAAACCAGCTTGTTTCTTCCAACACAACCCCCTGTTGTACCTAAAACTTGTTTGTTTCTTCCAACACAACCTCTGTTGTACCTAAAACCAGCTTGTTTCTTCCAACACAACCCCCTGTTGTACCTAAAACTTGTTTGTTTCTTCCAACACAACCTCTGTTGTACCTAAAACCAGCTTGTTTCTTCCAACACAACCCCCTGTTGTACCTAAAACTTGTTTGTTTCTTCCAACACAACCCCCTGTTGTACCTAAAACCAGCTTGTTTCTTCCAACACAACCCCCTGTTGTACCTAAAACCAGCTTGTTTCTTCCAACACAAACCCCTGTTGTACCTAAAACCAGCTTGTTTCTTCCAACACAACCCCCTGTTGTACCTAAAACCAGCTTGTTTCTTCCAACACAACCCCCTGTTGTACCTAAAACCAGCTTGTTTCTTCCAACACAACCCCCTGTTGTACCTAAAACCAGCTTGTTTCTTCCAACACAAACCCCTGTTGTACCTAAAGGGTACTGTGGGGGAATTTCTCGCGCGGACATGAGAATTGTGCGAGAAAATATGATTTCGGATTTTGTTTACAGAAAAATAGTGTAACAATCTGGCAACATTTTGGTGAGAACCTCATCGTAATACGATGTTTCTAAAGCAAATTATAGCCACTTGAAACATGTCTGGTGACGACCCGCCAGGTAAATATACCTGGAGTTTACCTGGAGAGAGTTCCGGGGGTCAACGCCCCCGCGGCCCGGTCTGTGACCAGGCCTCCTGGTGGATCAGAGCCTGATCAACCAGGCTGTTGCTGCTGGCTGCACGCAAACCAACGTACGAGCCACAGCCCGGCTGATCCGGAACTGACTTTAGGTGCTTGTCCAGTGCCAGCTTGAAGACTGCCAGGGGTCTGTTGGTAATCCCCCTTATGTGTGCTGGGAGGCAGTTGAACAGTCTCGGGCCCCTGACACTTATTGTATGGTCTCTTAACGTGCTAGTGACACCCCTGCTTTTCATTGGGGGGATGGTGCATCGTCTGCCAAGTCTTTTGCTTTCGTAGTGAGTGATTTTCGTGTGCAAGTTCGGTACTAGTCCCTCTAGGATTTTCCAGGTGTATATAATCATGTATCTCTCCCTCCTGCGTTCCAGGGAATACAGGTTTAGGAACCTCAAGCGCTCCCAATAATTGAGGTGTTTTATCTCCGTTATGCGCGCCGTGAAAGTTCTCTGTACATTTTCTAGGTCGGCAATTTCACCTGCCTTGAAAGGTGCTGTTAGTGTGCAGCAATATTCCAGCCTAGATAGAACAAGTGACCTGAAGAGTGTCATCATGGGCTTGGCCTCCCTAGTTTTGAAGGTTCTCATTATCCATCCTGTCATTTTTCTAGCAGATGCGATTGATACAATGTTATGGTCCTTGAAGGTGAGATCCTCCGACATGATCACTCCCAGGTCTTTGACGTTGGTGTTTCGCTCTATTTTGTGGCCAGAATTTGTTTTGTACTCTGATGAAGATTTAATTTCCTCATGTTTACCATATCTGAGTAATTGAAATTTCTCATCGTTGAACTTCATATTGTTTTCTGCAGCCCACTGAAAGATTTGGTTGATGTCCGCCTGGAGCTTTGCAGTGTCTGCAATGGAAGACACTGTCATGCAGATTCGGGTGTCATCTGCAAAGGAAGACACGGTGCTGTGGCTGACATCCTTGTCTATGTCGGATATGAGGATGAGGAACAAGATGGGAGCGAGTACTGTGCCTTGTGGAACAGAGCTTTTCACCGTAGCTGCCTCGGACTTTACTCTGTTGACGACTACTCTCTGTGTTCTGTTAGTGAGGAAATTATAGATCCATCAACCGACTTTTCCTGTTATTCCTTTAGCACGCATTTTGTGCGCTATTACGCCATGGTCACACTTGTCGAAGGCTTTTGCAAAGTCTGTATATATTACATCTGCATTCTTTTTGTCTTCTAGTGCATTTAGGACCTTGTCGTAGTGATCCAATAGTTGAGACAGACAGGAGCGACCTGTTCTAAACCCATGTTGCCCTGGGTTGTGTAACTGATGGGTTTCTAGATGGGTGATGATCTTGCTTCTTAGGACCCTTTCAAAGATTTTTATGATATAGGATGTTAGTGCTATTGGTCTGTAGTTCTTTGCTGTTGCTTTACTGCCCCCTTTGTGGAGTGGGGCTATGTCTGTTGTTTTTAGTAACTGTGGGACGACCCCCGTGTCCATGCTCCCTCTCCATAGGATGGAAAAGGCTCGTGATAGGGGCTTCTTGCAGTTCTTGATGAACACAGAGTTCCATGAGTCTGGCCCTGGGGCAGAGTGCATGGGCATGTCATTTATCGCCTGTTCGAAGTCATTTGGCGTCAGGATAACATCGGATAGGCTTGTGTTAATCAAATTTTGTGGCTCTCTCATAAAAAATTCATTTTGATCTTCGACTCTCAGTCTGGTTAGCAGCTTGCTAAAAACTGAGTCATATTGGGACTTGAGTAGCTCACTCATTTCCTTGCTGTCATCTGTGTAGGACCCATCTTGTTTAAGTAGGGGCCCAATACTGGACGTTGTTCTCGATTTTGATTTGGCATAGGAGAAGAAATACTTTGGTTTTTTTTCGATTTCATTTATGGCTTTTAGTTCTTCCCGCGATTCCTGACTCCTAAAGGATTCTTTTAGCTTAAGTTCGATGCTTGCTATTTCTCTGACCAGTGTCTCCCTACGCATTTCAGATATATTGACCTCTTTTAGCCGCTCTGTTATTCTTTTCTGTCGCCTGTAAAGGGAGCGCCTGTCTCTTTCTGTTTTACATCTACTCCTCCTTTTTCTTAGAGGAATAAGCCTTGTGCATACATCGAGTGCCACCGAGTTAACCTCTTCTAGGCATAAGTTGGGGTCTGTGTTGCTTAGTATATCTTCCCAGCTTATATCGGTTAGGACTTGGTTTACTTGGTCCCACTTTATGTTTTTGTTATTGAAGTTGAATTTGGTGAATGCTCCCTCGTGACTAATCTCATTATGTCGGTCTGGGGCTCCGCGCATACATGACTGAACCTCAATTATGTTGTGATCTGAGTATATTGTTTTTGATATGGTGACATTTCTTATCAGATCATCATTGTTAGTGAAGATGAGGTCTAGTGTATTCTCCAGTCTAGTAGGCTCTATTATTTGCTGGTTTAAATTGAATTTTGTGCAGAGATTTAAAAGCTCGCGTGAGTGTGAGTTTTCATCAGACCTGCCTCCTGGTGTTATTACTGCAACAATATTATTTGCTATATTCCTCCATTTTAGGTGCCTTAAGTTGAAATCCCCCAGGAGCAAGATGTTGGGTGCAGGAGCTGGAATGTTTCCCAGACAGTGGTCAATTTTTAACAGCTGTTCCTGGAATTGCTGGGATGTTGCATCCGGAGGCTTGTAGACTACCACAATGACTAGGTTTTGGTTCTCGACCTTTACTGCTAAAACTTCCACTACATCATTTGAGGCATTTAGCAGTTCTGTGCAAACAAGTGACTCTGCAATGTACAGGCCAACCCCCCCCCCCCTTTTGCCTGTTCACTCTGTCACATCTGTATAGGTTGTAACCTGGGATCCATATTTCGTTGTCCAAGTGATCCTTTATGTGGGTCTCAGTGAAAGCCGCGAACATTGCCTTTGCCTCTGCAAGCAGTCCACGGATGAAAGGTATTTTGTTGTTTGTTGCTGGCTTTAGACCCTGTATATTTGCAAAGAAGAATGTTATCGGACTGGTGGTATTGTTGGTACTGGGGGGGATTTTTTTTCCCGGCATTAGTATCTGTATCTGTTGGTTTGGAGTGGAGGCCATCGACTGTGGTTCCACTCCAGGGAGGAGGCACAAGTACCTCCTCATCTTTGGGACCAACTGTCCCCAGGCCTAGCCACAAGCTAGGCCTCTCTGGTCTGCCATCCCCGCCCCAAGGGGGCTAATGGGAATGACAGTCTTGTGAGCTGCACGTACCCTACCCTAGAAAGGCTGGGCATGGTGACGATCCACTTAACATCATAATGCGGAAAGGGCTGACAGCAGAGGTGGGCGGAGCTTGCATGATGGTGTAACATCCATTTGTCGATGACAGCAGTCTGATCGCCACTAACAAGATGTCTTATATTGACGCTGTTGTTACTAATATCCTTTTTCTGCCTATATCATTTATTCAGTAATGATAGTATGCATAAGATAACTTGGATAAACGCATAAGAAAGCCAGCCAAAATAATATTATTTGTTTATTATACCCGGAGGTGGTGGCTGACCTTGATGAAATGATTACTCTAGTCCCTCATTATAAGAGAAAGGTTTTCTATGTTACCTCTGGATACACTACAGAAAACGGAATACTATACATGAAAACAACAAAAAATCACTTATATTGCATAAAAAAGCCCAAAGTAGCGCAATTTTCGTGAACTTTTTTTTTTAATTTCTTGACGTAATTAGGTGGTCCGCGCGTTTACCAGAATATCTCGAAAGTAAGATTTTGGTCTATTGCTTGTTACTGCGCCACTATTAATGATTGGATTGAAATGATTTTCACAGACAATATAAAACAAAGTGTGTATGACTTTCTGATGGAGGCCTCTTTGGAATGTCTCAAATATTTTTTATTTTGTGGGTGGGGGGGGGGGGTAAATGGCAGATATTTTGGTGAATGTCAAAAAGCGTACCAAATGTATTTTTTCACCATGATAATAAGATATTATGGAAAATTTTGTGGGGCTGATTACCTGTACGTACCTCAACATTACATGCACACAAGTAATCTCATTGGGAGACAACCATCTTGTTTACCGTAGTCACCCCGTGTAGACATGTGAGAAAACTTAACCACCTCTGGTCACGGCAGGTGGTTCCTTCGACCCTCACAATCTTATCCATATCTATCCGAGACCAGTATAAATTGGATAGCACCCACAAGTACGGCGCTACTAATTAATTGTGGACTGTATAGATTATATTAGTTTAACTGAATGAAGGGGGGGGGGGGTAGGTTACACTTGGATATATCCATCAAGGAAAAAACACTTGTACATAATCCCACCACTTACCAGATATTCTCTGGTGGTCACTTGATGTAGCTGGATCACCCATAACCTATCCAATTAAAACATACCTAACTGGCCAGTATCAGTCTGCTATAACTAGAAAGGTTACTTAACTGTGGGTGATTGATGCTCCTTATTTCCTCCATTCACCATCTCATTTCAATGTCCTGCTACACCGACACGGTTCTTATTCCAGCAGGACGAGGTATCCGTTGGTTTGTCCCGGTTTAGAAGTCGTGACTCCATAAAACTTCACTATCCTCTGGACGAGAACTACGCAACTTCACTATCCTCTGGACGAGAACTACGCGTTCACTCGGAGCAGGGCGATTTATTTCACTTCCCGCATTCTCTTAACTTAATGTTATTATCACTGATTACATTACCATTCACAAGACGATTTAACGTCTCATAATTATTATACACATTAGAGGTCACTCCATTAAGATCTGAGACCGATGAGTGAGGATTAACTCACGGGTAATTTTCCCTGGACACATTCCATGGCTGTGCACCCGTCACCCCCGGTCCTACTATTATTCACTCATTTTACCACTTTATTACGGTGGTCACGTAAATCACGTTCCCTCACTCTTCACCAGGAACAGTTACGACACTTCCTATTAGGAAGTGAGGCCTATATTAATCCTTAGGCCGCCGTGAATGCCAATTTCCTGATCCCATGTTTTCACAGCCTCCTCACTACATTCAAAACACTCCCGCCTCTCTCATGCCCTGCCTCGGCCTCTCCCCCCGCACATCCGCGCAGGCGCAGGGCGAACCCGGTTGGTTCTATTCAAAATACAATTTAGAACAACAGTAATGCATTAATCATGTATATTTACATTATAAAAATATATACAGTATAATTATGGGAATTTATTTTCCACAGGTATATTAAATGCATTGCTACCACCAAAAAGTCATATTCTAACAGTGGATAAGTAAGTTTATTCAGGTACAAGTATACACAAATACAGTTACATAGATTATCATACATCACCATCGACACCATGCCCAGCCCTTCTAGGGCAGGGTAGATGCCCGAGCCCGAGCTTGCAGCTCACAAGACTGCCATTCCCATTAGCCCCCTTGGGGTGGGGATGGCAGACCAGAGAGGCCTAGCTTCTCCCTACGAGCCCCGTGAGGGTGGGGAATGTGGCTAGGCCTGGGGACAGTTGGTCCCAGCGATGAGGGGATACTTGTGCCTCCTCCCATGGAAGACTTAGGTCTCAGGCACTCCCTCGACAGGGAGCCAAGGCCGGGCCACCCCTTGGAAAAGGCCCGGGCTGGGAGAGTACAGTCGAATCAACAAGATTATCATACTTAGCAGCATATGTGTAAAGTATCTAAGATAACCCAAAAAAAGTCAAACAGAATGACTTATTTCCATTGGGGTCCTTTTACCTGGGGATTGTCGGAAGTGCCACTCATAGTGCCAATTTGTCATGTCATGCTGCCATATGACAAAATCAGTAAATATTTTTTTTCTCTGTTGTTTGTTGGACAATTTTATTGAAACTTTGTCATATTCATCTACATATGCACTGCTAACCGTACACCAGAAATAAAAGAAATCGGGGGAAAAATGAAGAAGTTGAACGAAGTTGCCTTATAACACCCTAAAACCTGCTTGTTTCTTCCAACACAACCGCTGTTGTACCTAAAACCTGCTTGTTTATTCCAATACAACTCCTGTTGTACCTGAAACCTGCTTGTTTCTTTGCAGTCTTAGTCTTACTTTTCATTCGATATTCCCGTAGAAGACGGACTTGAGTGCGTGTTAGATTTTCTTCTTCCTGCAACTTTTCGTTAACATTTCTCTCATAAATGGAAAAGGCCTCAACTGACCGGTTTAAAATTAGATTAGATTCTAGGAACAATTGGCATTTGCACATGCCATATGACCAAAGATTTCTAACCCATTCCCAGCAATTTAGAATGGTTCTGAAAACTCCCAAAATATTCTGCGGTGTAGAGTCAAATGGCAAAGAAATGAGCCTCCTAAATCAACGATTCAGCTGCACATCTGCCAACTTTAACTGACTCACGAAATCGTAATGACACGATTGCAAGCAAACCATACCACGGGTAGGATTTGAACTCGCGGTCAGAGAGTCTCAAAACTCCAGACCGTCGCGTTAGAGACTGGGCCAGCTAGCTTCAATAAGGTACATTCAATTAGGTATATTTCTACACCACAGGAAGGTTAGCATAGGCACCACTGTTTACCTGGACCACAAATGCAAGTTTTTACCTAGTTGGATGAATCTTATTGAAGCTAGCTGGCCCAGTGGCTGACGCGACGGTCTGGAGTTTTGAGACTCTCTGACCGCGGGTTCAAACCCCATCCGTAGTATGGTCTGTCTGCCAACTTTATGTGTTAAATATTGTGAAATTTTGATTCCTGTTTAATTATGTTAAAAAAAAAATTAATGCAGCTTATGACCAAGATGATTCCAATTAAGTTTAGGTTATGTGCATTAAAATCTCTCAGTGTATCAAATTATTTTTATTAACACATCGGCCGTTGCCTGAAAAAGATGAAATACTTTCATCATAATTCACTCCATCACTGTCTTGCTAGAGGCGCGCTTACACTACAGTTAAAAAACTGCAATATATCTACGCCCTTCCTTCAGAGTGCAGGTACGGTACTTCCTACCTCCAGGACTAAAGTCCTGCTAACGGGTTTTCCTGAATCCCTTCATATTCCAACAACATATCAAGTCATAAAAAACTATTTGCCTTCACTCCTAACACGCTCACACACGCTTGCTTGAAGTCCAAGCCCCTCGCAAACAAAACTTCCACCTCCCTCCAACTTTTCCAAGAACGACCCCTACCCTGCCTTCCTTCCGCTACAGATTTATACTTCAGCCTCTCGATATGTCCGAACCACCTCAATAACCCCTCATCAACTAATAATAATAATAATAATAATAATAATAATAATAATAATAATAATAATAATAATAATAATAATATTATTATTATTATTATTATTATTATTATTTTCTGATTCATGAGAAAAGGAAATAGGTGACACATAGATCTGTTCCAAGGAAGGGGAGCCAGGAAGGAAAAAAGAGGTTTACTGCAAGACAAATCTCTCAGGTTATAATGTAATGTCATCTGCACACTCGGGGATACACAGATAATTTTGATGTTTCTTTCGTATTGCTGGAGCTGAAGGCCATCGAGTGCCCGAGGCTCATTAAAGCTGCTTCACCTGTGCACCACCAGTCTAGAATGTATTAATACCCTATAAGATCTTAGGTTAGATTCGTCAGGAAACAGGATAAATGTTTCCTGACGGAGGTCTGGAGATCTTGGTCATAACCTGTCACTGCAGCTATTGGCTATCTGACCGAGGCCTTACCCTGGCGTACCGGTCCATACCCGCAACTTTTATTTTTTTATATTTTATTGAGAACACATCTTGTACAGACAGCCATAATACATGTATATATAATAAACATATTCAGAACAATAAGTAAATACGGAAAATATCACACACACGTTGCTGTACACAGGAGAAGACACCCGTCACAGAAAAACGATAAAATCACAAGCACAACATACACCACTCAAGCAACATGAGAGTATATATATATGAAAAACACTTAAAATTGTTATGTCTAACTTCAACATAAGTGTGACGTGCAGCGGACCAATACAACAGTGTGCTCATGTAAATTTAAGTACAGAAGTATACCTGTATCCTCCTGAGCTATACACACCTCCGCCAAATACACTGGCCACAATTACTTAATTAACATTTTGCTGTACACATACAATTGGTATATCATCATATAAGATTAAGTATACTGTCAACAAAATTCAATATCACAGCGCAGACTTCTGTAACCTAAAGCGAACACAAAAATAAACTATCCTATCACAACCTATTCACTGCACAAAGGTTAGTGTGCAAAACAAAGGCGTATACAAGAAATACTATCATGTTGCAAAGCCAGTCTCTCCGACACTCCTTACCCCCCTCCCCTCTTCCCCCCATTGGGCTACCGCCCACTTTCTCACGTCATTACACATTACCCTGTCACACATTCACCTAGCTTTACATTTGCATATAAGCTTGTCACAGAGCTACACTATCACAATCACTACAGACCACACCCAAGCATCCTTACAACATACTTGCGCATAATTACCTATAAATATGTACCATCACACCCGAACATAGGTGTGATGGGAAGTGACCATAGCATATGCAAGGCTATATGTACATAGCACTGCAATCCTCATCCTGGGGGATACATACACAAATCTACAAACTGAAACCCCCCACAACCAATACTGGATCACAGTTTTAATCCAGCTATCATCACACTTACATCCTAACGCCTGCCAACCACACTTAATTTAACCATCCTTCGTTTACGACTAAGCCAGACACCCATACCACACACGCACACACACACACACACACAGTAGCAACCAGTTATATACTGTTATATTTCGTATCAGATCATCATTATTAATGAAGATGAGGTCCAATATATTTCCCAATCTTGTTGGCTCCACTATTTGATGGTTTAAGGTGAATTTGTTGCTCATGCGTGTGTGTGAATTTTAGTCTGAAGAGGCGGGGCCAGGAGCTAAGAATCTGTTGAGAATTTTTTGGCCTTACCTGCCGTGTTCATTATGACTATATATAATGAACACTTAGCTGATAAATGACAGCAAGTCGTCTACACAGCCGCCCCTGCAGACGAGGTCTAGATGCTGTCGAAACCATCACAACAGTGGGCTGTCAAGAGATACAATTTGTAAGTATAAATTACCCCTAGGGGGTGTTATGTCAGCATATTTCATTCGATGATGGCCGACGAATACTTACTTGTTTGGACTCAAAAGTCCACACCTTACTGCCGATTATAGGTTGATTACAAACTCCTTGTGACTCAAGAATTGCGCAATCCCCCGATCTACAAGAAATTCGTAACATACCTTGCTCTTTGTAACGTGAACTATGGTGTTCTCAACACCTTCGACAGATATCGGTGACTTGATAGAAGCTGAAGTGTCCTTGGATGTCCACGTCTTCCATTGTCTAGGAAACGCACACTGGTACACTATGTTCAACAAGATTCGTCTTTATTGTTCACAATGTATCACAAGAGAAGCTGATCACACTTCCCTTAAGTGTTTATTGTGTTGTGTGAGACACTTTATTCACACTAACTCACAGATCAGTGTCCTTTGCTGGTTATCCTGGCGTCAGTGTCTCGTAGTAGAGTCAAAGTTAGTCTGGCGTCAGTACACCACCCCAAGCCGTCACTGCCCTAGCACAAAAAAAAAAACGCTGACCTAGTACCTTGCATCCTTGTCAACTCCTCGATGAAGCAAAGCAGAATGTTTGTTTCTTGCTGTCTTAATCATAGACAACAATGTACACTTATCTTTACTATGGTAATAAAGTGGGAGCAGGATTTTCCTTAATTGTCCTGCTAAGTAAGAGATGTACTGTCTCTGATAAAAATACACGTTGCAACACCCCTGCAAGGAGCGGAGGTCACTTGATTACGCATACGACATCTGTGATCAATTACTCACTCTAGCAGTAAACAAGACGCTCGCCCCTTCTAGTGGCCCCTCAGGGCTGAGAGGGCTGAAGGGGGCTGAAGGGGGCTGAAGGGGGCTGATACCCCCCTCCTGGAGAAAATTTCTCCACACTGGGGGGCGGCGGAGGTTCGCTGCAGGTGAACTATTCATCACTTAACATTAATTTGATTTTCTCACTCGCCACCACTGCTGCTTGTCTTTTCTGAACAGCTTTAGTCTGTGTGGTTTCTGGAGAATCACTAATTTTGTTTTCAACACTGTGTAATTCTAACGGCACTAGTTTATTTATTGTCCGCTTATTCACTACACCTTTGCTCAAAACATCAACTGTCCTGATGATTCCATTTGCATCAGGATATATGGTCACAATTTTTCCAAGTGGCCATTGGGACCTCGGACCATCATTGTCGATAATCACTATGTCACCAGGTCTTAAGGACTTATGATTTTCAGGAACACCAGCTCCATAGAAGTGTTCTCTCAATGAGGTGAGATAGTCTTCTCGCCAAATTTTCTCCCAACGTTCAATCACTTTATTAAGGTGTTTGAACTTACGTCTGAGTTGCTCAGGTTCGAAATAAGTAGGATCCTCTATGATTTCTTTATCATTCATGGGAGGAACAAGTTCGAGCCTTCTGCCATGGAGTAAATGAGATGGACTTAACACTTCTAAATTGTCCAGATCATCGGTAACATAAGTTAGAGGTCTGTTGTTGACTCTATTTTCTATTTCAGTCACAACTGTACGGAATTCTTCTAAGTCTATTCTCTGACAATGAAGAGTCTTCCTTAAACAACGTTTTACAATGCCGATCATTCTTTCATAAAATCCGCCGTGCCATGGAGATTTAGGAGGAATGTATCTCCAACGACATCTGCGTTGATTCAGCATCTGTTGTACTTCTGGTTGATCAAAGATCTTGCTTATATAAGCAGCACCAGCAACAAAGTTCGTTGCATTATCTGAAATCATCAGTCTGGGACATGCCCTTCTGGCTGCAAACCTTCTGAATAATTTGATAAAGGTTTCAGCAGACATGTCAGTGGCTACTTCTAGATGTACTGCTCTAGTTGTAGCACAAGTGAACAAACAGATGTACACCTTGATGGGAACTTTGTCAACTGTTTTGGTTAAAATTATTGGTCCAGTATAATCTACACCTGTCACCTCAAATGGAGTGATATGACAAACTCTTTCAGAGGGATATGGAGGTGGACCTGGATACTGGCATACTCGCATATCGTAGTGACGACAAGTAATACAGTCCTTTATTTGTTTTTTCACACTTTGTCGACCTTGAGGTATCCAGTAGGATTGTCGTATATGACAAAGTGTGTCAGCTACCCCACCATGTAACACGTTACTGTGGGCGTTTTGCACAATCAGTTTTGTTAGCCAATGATTCTTGGGGATCAATATTGGATGTATGGCTTCTTTAGGTAGTGAAGAATTATGAATTCTTCCTCGACATCTTATAATCTTTTCTGAGTCGAGATAAAGTCCTAAAGAATTAATCATGACAGGTTTCTTTGGGGATTTATCTTGTGTTTCTAGAAATTTATATTCTGTAGAGAACACATCTTTCTGTATTAGTTTCACCCAGTATTTAATGGGTTCAAGACATTCATAATCAGGTTTTATTCCTTTAATGAATTTAAAGACAAGAGCTGTAACTCTTAAGAGTTTACCCAAAGATGAGTATTTAGATCCATCAATGATTATTTCTGTTGTGTCTGCAGTATTTACACAACTTATTTCTGCTGTGTTCAAGCAGACTGTTTCTTCTGGCATAATGTGAGCTTTTTGCTGAGGCCAGTTATTTTCATTAGAGAGCCAGTTCGGTCCGTGGAGCCATAATTTATTATCCACAAATTTCTTGAGTGGGACACCACGTGACAACATGTCAGCTGGATTCTCTTGGGTAGAGACGTGAAGAAAGAGATAATCTCTCTGCATCTCTTTTATTTCTGCTACTCTGTTCTGTACATAGACCAACTTACTCTTATTATTTCTTAACCACTGGAGAACTGCCTCATTATCACTCCAGATCACGGTTTTTTCAATAGTGAGATGATCAAGTACTTTGTTGAGATAGACAGCTAATTTTGTACCTACATAGAGTGCTGTCAGTTCCAATTGTGGTACTGTTCTGACCTTCAAGGGTGCTACCCTGGCCTTTGAAGTAATTAGTGTACTTCCTTCAGCATTACTCATGTAAGCTACAGCGCCATAACCTCTGGTTGACGCATCACAGAACACATGTAATGTGTACTTGTTTCCCTCTTGACCTATTTGTCTGGGAAATTTAATTTGATGAAGTTGTTTAAACTCCCTGGATATTTCATCCCATGCTTGACTCATTTCTAGAGGTAAGTTCTCATCCCATCCAATTTTGAGTTTCCATGCATCTTGCATAAGTATTTTACCCTTTATGGTAATTGGTGAGACGAGTCCTAGAGGATCAAAACATTGTGATACCTCTGACAGTAAACTACGTTTAGTGAGTGTACTGCATGGTTTATTGTTTATCCCTTTGAGACTCAAAGTATCTTCCTGTGTGTTCCAATTAAGTCCCAGCATATTGTTGCAATCAGGATTTTCAGTTTCAGGAAAATCTTCTTTGATAAGTTCCCTTAATTGCTTTGAATTTGTATTCCACATCCTTAGAGGCATATTTGCTTCTTTCATCTCCTTGTTAGCTTCTCTGTATAAGGATTTCAAATCCTCCTCTTTATTCACACTACCTTGAAGATTGTCCACATAGAAACTTTTCTTTAAGATTTCTTTGAAGGGACTTTCAGATTTCTTCAAATGTGTATTTAGAGTAGCTTCTAGTAAGAATGGAGAGGATGTTGCACCAAATAATACTGATTTAAAACGATAAGTTTTCACAGGACTTTGAGGATCATGTGGATTTTCAGGCCACAAGAATCGAGTATAATCTCTATCTATTTCTTGTAGTCCTACTCTTAAGAAAGCCTTGGAAATATCAGCCGTGTAGGCATATGGGTTTGTGCGAAATTTCATAAGCACGTCTCCAAGCTTCTCAGTTAGTGAGGGTCCGGTCATCAGACAGTCATTAAGACTTGCTACATCTTTATTTGCACGTGCGCTGCAATTATATACAACACGTAGTGGAGTGGTTTCAGAATCTTTCCTGACTCCATGGTGCGGGAGATAATGAGCGTTTGTCTTCAACTTATCTTCGACTATTTCCTCAATGAATTTATTGTCCAACTGTTCTTGTATGATATTATCATAGACAGTCAGTAACTCTGGATTCTTCCTGAGCTCATGTATTTGTGCTTTCATCTGTCCGAAAGCCATGCGATAATTGTTAGGCAGATGTGGTGGATTTAATTTCCATGGTAACCTAACCCAATACTGTCCATCTTTATATTTGACAGTGTCCAAATATTGGTTATAAGTCTGAGACTCTTGTGGGCTTGGTTTATATACATCAATACCTATCGCATCTAAATCCCACAACTTATCAACTGGTTCATTCATTTCTTCCAGTAATGATAATTTTTGCTGTGGTACATGATCAGCGGTTATTCTCGTAACTAGTACATTTTCCACTGAATCAATATCAGCTTCTTTCCCACTTTGAGAGGGAATGGGACCACATATCATGTGGCCTCCTGCTGTTTTCAGCAAGTGAACATCATGTTTACTTACTATATTTTGCACAAAACAGTGATAATAATCACTTCCAATGATTAAATCAATTGGACTAATTGTGTCCGTCTGTATGTCAGGACAGGCTAACTTGACCTTAGCTGCTTTCAGTGCTGCAACTGTTTCTTTTAATCCCTGGATCTGCACAGACTTAGGCAAATCATCTACTACCACAGCTTCTACTGTCTTTTTCCTGTTTCCTAGACCAACAGTGATTTTGGCTAGGTCATGTGTCTGTTTACCAGAATTGTGGAAAAAACCAGCTATATCTAACTGTATTTTGGCATAGGGTTGTTTATTCAGTTTCTGCAACACTGATCTTCTTATGAAGGACCTTTGTGAGCCTTGATCAAATAGTGTTAGCACATTGGTTTTGTGTAATTTATTAGATAACTGAACTCGAGCTATCGGGAGAGCAGTTGCTTTAAACTTATCTCTCACATTTAATGCTGTTGCTTGTTGACTTCTTGATTCTGTGGAAGTCTGCTGCTGTTCAGCAAAAGTATTTGGGCATAATGCTGTATGATGCATACCCTTGCATTTAAAACACTTCTTCAGTGAGCATTTTCCTCCCTTGTGTTCACCTAAACACTTGATGCATCTTTTCAGCTGATGAACACGTTGTTTACGTGCCTCCATTGATGTGTATTGAATACAATACTGTGCCCAATGTGTTCCATCACAAAGTACACATTTTGGAGTACGTTTATGTATGACAGTCTGTTTACTGTCTGTTGTATTCACAGCTTGATAAATGCCTATATGGGATTTCCCATTATGTGGTTTAGTGGGAGTAGGTATACTCTTTTTATACTGAGTTGAAGGTTTATTATCCACTGGATTTGTGGATTTTTCATCTTGTCTCGTTGCTTGCATGCATGAAACTATTGTTTGTAAACCATTGCTAATTTCCTCACAAGTGAAATAGCGTTTATTGAACATAATATTTAATCGTTCAATAGTTTGTGGTGACAACTTATCTTGTACAATACCACTGATAAACCAATCACATTGTCCTAGGTCGTATTTAGCATCTAGAGATCTGAGACTATTGTGTAATGTAATTCTAAATGCCTGTAAGTCTGAAAAACAATGTTTGGGTGGCTTCAAGCTTGATATTAAGACTGCATGTCTAACTCTAGCCTTGTCATCATCGAAGTAATTGTCTGCTAAGACACGTAAGGCTATTTGATAATTACCTTTAACCACCGGAAATGACTTAATCAGTTCATAGGGTTCTCCCTTCACAAGACATTTAAGGTAATTGAACTTAGCAATCTCATGTATGTCAGTTCGTGAATTTACTATGGATTGAAAACCACTAATGAATTCTTCATAATTATGACCTTGGAAAATAGGTAATGACAATGTAGGTAAGCTTGGTAATGGGACACTTGTTGTTGTTACAGGTGTAACAGGTGTTTGACCACTACTTACAGTAGGTCTCTGTGACAGAGTTTTACGGCAGATAGCCTGTACTCCTGTCCACCTTAATTGTTGATCACTAAAAGTATCCAAAACATTTTTAATTTCATCTTCAGATGGATCTGATTCAAGAAATTTATTTTCATAATGTGTATAGTCTGAATTAATTATTTTCATACGTTGTGTAAATAATTCAAACTTGACCTCAAGATCATCAAAATCTATGTTTGTATCTTGAGTTAATCCTAGACAGACTGAAATTAGATTTTCTAATTGTGTAATCTTAGTCTGTAAAGACTGAAACTGAGTTTTCAAACAAGCCATTTTAATGGTATACTGAAAATTCTAGCACCACACTTAGAGTGTTTATAAACACTGTACTGCTATAGACAGCTGAGTTTTTGTTATGCTTAAGTCAGCAATAATCGAGTCAGACACTACTGACCCACTAAGCTTAACCTCAGGGTCAATGACCATGAGGGTACAGGGTACATGTGGCTGGTGTTTATGGCTTGTGTGCTGTGTCAGCCTGACCATGATGATTAATCGTAAATAACGATGTTATACACTTCATTCACTATACACTATAAATGTCACTGTATAACTGTAATCACACGTGAATATTACTTACACATATATAAATTTCACTGTTAATATATATTTGAAAGCTTACACTTTATATATAAGTTCCTCTAATATAACAGGTAAATCTATAAGAAACAAACTTTAACACAATCTTGTCTCTTAATTTCTGTCTATAAACATTATAAACACTGTGTGTATATACACTCAGACAAACAACTTGGGTGTTGTCTTAAGTCAGCAATTTCTTGAGATTGGAGCAGTGGGTGCAGGATGTGGGTGAGTCACCCAGCTCCCGTTTTCTTTGGGTGTCCGCTGGGTGAGAGCCCGTTTTCTTTTGGGTGAAAGCTGGGTGAGCGCCCGTTTTCTTTTGGCTGCCCATTCTCTGTGATTGAGTCTGGAGGGACTCATTTATACTGATTTATATTGTAAAACACTAGTTTTACAGCTTTTTTCGAAGGACCTTGGCTCATAGGTTATTTGTGCACTGTAGTACAACATATTTGGACCACAGTGTGGTCTTTATCCAGTTCGAGCACGACCAAAAGCTCTGTTGAGAATTTTTTGGCCTTACCTGCCGTGTTCATTATGACTATATAATGAACACTTAGCTGATAAATGACAGCAAGTCGTCTACACAGCCGCCCCTGCAGACGAGGTCTAGATGCTGTCGAAACCATCACAACAGTGGGCTGTCAAGAGATACAATTTGTAAGTATAAATTACCCCTAGGGGGTGTTATGTCAGCATATTTCATTCGATGATGGCCGACGAATACTTACTTGTTTGGACTCAAAAGTCCACACCTTACTGCCGATTATAGGTTGATTACAAACTCCTTGTGACTCAAGAATTGCGCAATCCCCCGATCTACAAGAAATTCGTAACATACCTTGCTCTTTGTAACGTGAGCTATGGTGTTCTCAACACCTTCGACAGATATCGGTGACTTGATAGAAGCTGAAGTGTCCTTGGATGTCCACGTCTTCCATTGTCTAGGAAACGCACACTGGTACACTATGTTCAACAAGATTCGTCTTTATTGTTCACAATGTATCACAAGAGAAGCTGATCACACTTCTCTTAAGTGTTTATTGTGTTGTGTGAGACACTTTATTCACACTAACGCACAGATCAGTGTCCTTTGCTGGTTATCCTGGCGTCAGTGTCTCGTAGTAGAGTCAAAGTTAGTCTGGCGTCAGTACACCACCCCAAGCCGTCACTGCCCTAGCACAAAAAAAAAACGCTGACCTAGTACCTTGCATCCTTGTCAACTCCTCGATGAAGCAAAGCAGAATGTTTGTTTCTTGCTGTCTTAATCATAGACAACAATGTACACTTATCTTTACTATGGTAATAAAGTGGGAGCAGGATTTTCCTTAATTGTCCTGCTAAGTAAGAGATGTACTGTCTCTTATAAAAATACACGTTGCAACACCCCTGCAAGGAGCGGAGGTCACTTGATTACGCATACGACATCTGTGATCAATTACTCACTCTAGCAGTAAACAAGACGCTCGCCCCTTCTAGTGGCCCCTCAGGGCTGAGAGGGCTGAAGGGGGCTGAAGGGGGCTGAAGGGGGCTGAAGGGGGCTGATACCCCCCTCCTGGAGAAAATTTCTCCACAGAATCGACCCCTGCAACCACAAATAGGTGAGTACAAATAGGTGAGTACACACACACACACTCCCGGCGGCGAGCCCATTGGAACTCCTGAAATCATCCCTAATCCTTGCCCCAGCCGTGATAACCCCCCCCCCGACTACAAAGTAAATAAGATCCCAACAGTTAAACCACAATGTCCTGCAGGGAAAGCTGCCTCCCTCTGCCGTCTATATATTTCCCTATTCCTGTAAACTGTCTTATAGAAAGTCGCTGCCATTACCTGTTTCCGTGCAACCCAATCCCCATTCCCACGCATACCCCACGACACATTCAAAAAATCTACCATTAAACATGCCAATCCCCATTGTGTACACTCTGGCACCCCTCCCACATCCAACAGAACGCTCTCAGCACCGATACGCCCCCCCCCTTCCACTCGCCTCGCTGTCCTACCCATCCAATCCTGAACATTCCCCAAACATTCACAAAAATACACTGCATGATATGCTGTATCCTTCCCACCACAAACCCCACACCCACTCTCCTCCACCACTCGTTTCACCCACCCATAGAACCGCTCCTGATGGCAAAATGCCATGCAGGAAATGGAACATAACCTCCCACACCCTTGGCCTAAACTTCAACTTGTGGAAACGACACCAAACACCTCCCCACCTATACATGGGGTATATTCCCTCCACCGGCACCATCACCCGGCTTCCAATCAATCTCGCCAACACTCCCATGGGGATCTTGCCTGGCTCCTGTAGGACCATGAGGGCACGCAGCACAGCCTCACATTCCCTCAACTCCGCACCCCCATACCACGTCTTCACTCCCTCATGCAGAAGCTTAAACCCCCCCGCACCCCCCAACACATACAAACTTCATTCGTAAGTAAACAGATTTTACCCAGTGTCAAAGATGCAATAACTCTAACCCCCCCCCCCTGACATTCTGGCAGCACTACCACCTCCTTACTTAGCCAATCACACCCTGATCCCCCTATAAATTTGAACACCCTCTTTAAGATTCTCGCAATTCCTTGCCCTGTTATGGGGTATACCGCCGCCACATGCCAGACCATACTGAATAGTAATGTGTTTGCCATGATGGGCCTCTGCAATAATGTCAAATGGTACAGTCGCAAACTCCCCAATCTATGCTCCACCTGTTCCACAATACACTCGGAGTTTACCTCTCTCATCCGCACTTGATCCTCCATATACACTATTCTACATATCTTTAAGTTATCCACCACCCTCCACTCCACTCTGGCATTCTAATCTCCCTGCCAGTTCCAATTTCCCAGCCTCAATAAGCATGATTTCTCCACATTTATCCTCATTCCCGTAGCCACCCCAAACATACGAATGACCTCTCCCACCTCTCTCAAACTCTTTCCGTCCTGCACGAGAACCATTGTGTCATCGACATATCCCAAGATCCCCGGCCAACACCCCACCTTCCCCATCCCCACCCCCCACAGACATGGACCTCAATGAATCTGTAAAATGGGTCCTGAACACAGGCAAACAGGATTTGAGAAAGTGGACAACCTTGCCTGAGGCCCCGCCCCATACACACTGCTTACCCTATGCGACCATTGATTTGCACACGCACCCATGCCCCGATACAATGTCTCCACCCACTCCACAACTTCTTCCCCAAATCCCTGCTACAGAAGAATCTGCCGCAATGCCTGCCTCCCGTTCCACAGTCATATGCCCCCTGCCAGCAAGTAAACCCCCTCTTTTCCCCCCAACCCCTCCACAAACCCTTTAATACGCCCATGGCCCTCGACTATAGACCATACAGCAGGCCCCACGATACATTTCAGGCAATTTCCCAGTAGTTTTGCAAACAATTTATAATCCACACACAATAAAGATATCGCCCAATAATCCTTTAGAGTACCTTGGGCCTCTCCCTTTGGGACCAGAACGACCACCGCTGTGGCTTGTAACGCCCCCAAAACCCCCCTCTCCTTCATGGTGTTTATCAACTTCACCAGGAACCCACACATTAACTGTCAATACCGCAGGTAGAATTCAAAGGGCATCTATCCTCAGTGCCTTTCCCGTATGCATACCCACAAATGCCCGCCAAACCTCACCCTCATCTATCTCCCCACCCAGCTCTACCTGATCACTACGCCCCAATGAACATGGCACAAGCTCGCAGACGCTAGGGAAAGCGTCTCCTCCCACTGCACTACTCCCCAAATACTGCTCATACCACGCATCTGCATAACCACTCATCCCCTCTGTCGTCTGCAACACTTGTCCCTCACGATAACCCCCTACTTACGAGTGGACGACTAACCTACCCACCTCAGTGGCTTTCCATGGGCGCTGCTGACCCCGTAAGACACACCGACGGTCGATCACCCCACCACACCCGCAACAGTTAATAATACTAATATTGTTTATATCTCACTGTATATGTTAACAGCCATACATTGATTGTTTTATGTACTCTGGTGCTTTTAGTATGCACCACTAGTTTTATGTACTCTGGTGCTCTTAGTGTACACTGCTAGTTTTATGTACTCTGGTGCTCTTAGTGTACACTGCTAGTTTTATGTACTCTTGTGCTCTTAGTGTACATCGCTGGTTTTATGTACTCTGGTGCTCTTAGTGTGCAATGCTAGTTTTATGTACCCTGGTGCTCTTAGTGTACAATGCTAGTTTTATGTACTCTGGTGCTCTTAGTGTACACCACTAGTTCTATGTACTCTGGTGCTCTTAGTGTTCACTGCTAGTACTATGTACTCTGGTGCTCTTAGTGTTCACCGCTAGTACTATGTACTCTGGTGCTCTTAGTGTTCACCGCTAGTACTATGTACTCTGGTGCTCTTAGTGTTCACCGCTAGTACTATGTACTCTGGTGCTCTTAGTGTTCACCGCTAGTACTATGTACTCTGGTGCTCTTAGTGTTCACCGCTAGTACTATGTACTCTGGTGCTCTTAGTGTTCACCGCTAGTACTATGTACTCTGGTGCTCTTAGTGTTCACTGCTAGTACTATGTACTCTGGTGCTCTTAGTGTTCACCGCTAGTACTATGTACTCTGGTGCTCTTAGTGTTCACTGCTAGTACTATGTACTCTGGTGCTCTTAGTGTTCACCGCTAGTACTATGTACTCTGGTGCTCTTAGTGTTCACCGCTAGTACTATGTACTCTGGTGCTCTTAGTGTTCACCGCTAGTACTATGTACTCTGGTGCTCTTAGTGTTCACTGCTAGTACTATGTACTCTGGTGCTCTTAGTGTTCACTGCTAGTACTATGTACTCTGGTGCTCTTAGTGTTCACCGCTAGTACTATGTACTCTGGTGCTCTTAGTGTTCACCGCTAGTACTATGTACTCTGGTGCTCTTAGTGTTCACCGCTAGTACTATGTACTCTGGTGCTCTTAGTGTTCACCGCTAGATGTACTCTGGTGCTCTTAGTGTTCACCGCTAGATGTACTCTGGTGCTCTTAGTGTTCACCGCTAGATGTACTCTGGTGCTCTTAGTGTTCACCGCTAGATGTACTCTGGTGCTCTTAGTGTATATACTCTGCACTTTGTTATAAACAAAGGGGTTATTTTTTGTCACTCTCGGTCTTATAAAATGTTATGTTACCTTTATATTGTATTGTTATACAATGAAATAATGCAATTACAATTTTATTTAATATATTTGTATGACAAGAGCTTAACAGATATTTAGCTCTTTAATCTAGACACATTTGTAACTTAACTATAGTTATAATCAACACTGGAATTATGACGATTAACTTTGAACTGTTGTTGTTTCATTTATACCATCATGGCCTGTTGTGGTTGCAGAGGTTGATACACAGCTCCTGTCCCAGTGTAAACGTTTACTCACCTATTTGTGGTTGCAGGGATCGAGTCGTAGCTCCTAACCCTGCTTCTTCGCTGATCGTTACTAGGTCCACTCCCTACTCAAAAAAACTTTAATCGTACCTCTTCTTAAAACAATGTATGGATCCTGCCTCCTCTACATCACACTCCAGACTGTTCGACTTCCTGCCAACTTTACGACTGAAGAACATGACATAATAAGTGATTTCCTCAGGATCGACAAGTTTTCTAATATGTCCTCAAGTTGAAAAAAATAAAGGAGCATTACAACAGACCTACTGGTCTGTCTCGTCATCACTTCTGAAGAACCAAAATGACAGGAACTTTTCTGTCCAAAAATAAATAATTCCTAATGTTTTTTTCTTATTCACCGGTACTCTCCCGGCCCGGGTCTTTCCCAAGTAGTAGTGGTGAGCCGACCTTGGCTCCGTCTCTGGGGAGTGTCTCGAGACCTAATTGAATGAAAAATGTCGCATTTATAAATGGAGACTGGTATTAATAAGGTAGTTTTATTCTATATAATTTGTAATATTAAACTTTTATATAAAATATTTTATTATAACAAAGAAAACGAACTGTTTCCAAAACTTTTTAGCAAGTAACACATTGTATTAGATTTTAAGAAAGAAAAATGTATTCTATTGATAAAGTAATATAATACATGTATTTGCTATAATCTATCATTATTTTTTAATTTTTTCAACTTTCAAGGGAAACTTTTTTTTATATTTGATTTAAAACACTGCAATACAAGGTGGTATAAATACATTAAAAAGGTACACGAAAACTGATTAATACACAAGAATCCCTAAATGACCCTAACACGCAATCATCGACACCATGCCTAACCCTTCTAGGGTAGGGTAGGTGCCTGAGCCCGAGCCTTTAGCTCATAAGACTGTCATTCCCATTTGCCCCCTTGGGGCGGGGATAGCAGACCAGAGAGGCCTAACTTGTGGCTAGGCCTGGGGACAGTTGGTCCCAAAGATGAGGAGGTACTTGTGCCTCCTCCCATGGGAGACTTAGGTCTCAGACACTCCCTAAAGAGGGAGCCAAGGCCGGGCCACCACTTGGAAAAGGCCCGGGCCGGGAGAATACCGGCTAATCTTTAATAATAATAATATAACACACAATAACCACTCCATACATTATAGTGGCATTACACTCTCACACACAACACACCATTCGACTCCCATTATCATACAAATACAGTATTATTACCGCTAGTGACTTTAAATTTTGTCATTTTACCCCCCCCCCACACGTACACCAAAAGAAACATCCTGAATTATCATTAAGCAAGAAACATATTTAATAAGTCTTACATGCATTGGTGATACAGGAACACCAGATCACAAAGCCATACGAATAACGTATTATTGACATATTTGAAGACATGACATACCTAAACACAGTGACACCTCAACCAGGTCGAATAAATACATTGCAAAAGATTAATATCACTAAGAATATTGTAACAATTAAGTTCAATAGAGCTCAAAGGCCACCTATGTACATGTTTATTTACCAATTAAACCCTAACATTACCACATAATATATAAAACATTTCCACAATACAAGCGATGATAAATTATAATAAAATTTCTATGATATGTGCCAAGAACAAAACCAACCATCCCCAGTTACAGGAAATAATACATCGATCGTAATTACAATATTACACACAACATCAATTATACAATTTAAACATTGCCAGTATTGGAACACAGCTGACGCACCTCCCCCCCCCCACCCACACACACATATATTGATAAGAACTCATATTCATTCATTTAAATAAACTTGATTCTATTCTATTCTATTTGATTTGCCGGTATGGATCCCGGCCCGGGTCTCATCCAATTTGGTGACCCGGAATGCTCCCGGGTAGGGAAGTGTCGTTTATCTTTTCTTGTACATGCGTGGCAGTTCTTCGGCGGGAAGAGGGGGTACCTCTCCGGGTCTATGGCCAAATGACATACCAAAAGTTAGTGTGCACTAACAGCAGCTGGTGTGCGGTGCAATGTAGGCCCAAAGCAAGCCCTCACAGCGACTTGACTTCAACGGGGGGAGGAGTGACGTGCAATGACTGGGAGTAAGGTTTCCAAGTCTCTGACAGCTAAGTACACAAGATGTGCTGCCTCATCCTCCCGGGCTTGCCCCACTGGGGTCATTGGGAAATGTCTACGGCGAAGGGGCATCGTAGCCGGGCAGTCTAACAGGTAGTGCACCAAGGGTTTCGGAACCATTAGCCCAAAATGGGCACAGAGCTCCTCTCATGCCCGTTCAACAATCTGTGCAGTGGTGGGATACCCTAAGTGGAGGCGGTGGATATGCACCCTCAGTTCTCTGGTCTGCGTCCGAATACTTGGAGGGAGCGCCCTGTGGGTCGCCCTGTCATACCAGCGGAATCCGTGAATCCCCAGGGTCAAGGAGTGGGCGCCTGGCCGCACCGCAGTCCACAGCGCAATCTGGCTGAGGCTGATGGAGATTGCAACACTTGGCTGTGCCTCAAGGGTTGCGGTCCTTGCAGCCTCATCTGCAGCATCATTGCCGGGGATACCCACATGGCTCGGGACCCAGTTGATGGTGGCCCTGCAACCCTGAGCCATGAGCATCTGCAGGTCACCCCGGATGGATGTGATTAAGTGTATGTTGTCCATTGGCTCTCTGTGCATAAGTGCTTGGATCGCTGCCTTGGAATCAATGTGGATGACGGAGGGATGCTGATGGTCTGCAAGAGCATCTTGCAGAGCCTGTTGGATTGCAAAGAGTTCAGCCTGGAGTATGGTGCAATGGTCCGGGAGGCGCCAACCTGTTGTCAGATTGCTGTGGAATATCCCAGATAAACTTGATATTAAATAACCTCAATTTAGGACTTATCCTAACTTGTCACTGTAGGATAAGTAAGTACAATCATGCAAGGTACAAGAACTCTAGATACACAATACTTTAAATAAGACATACACATTTTACAATATACATTTTAAAACACTTGTATACAATACCATAAAGGTGTTATTACCTTAAACAACAGAAACTTTTCACACTTAATATATTCCCCCCCCCAAACACCATAACTGCTATCACCAACATGCTTACTTACATCCTTACAGTACATTAAGGAATAATCTTAAGTATATAATCATCGGTGTTCACAGTAACACCAGAGACACAATACATTTCATATCAGCTATTAACATAAGTGTGTTATAACCTAGTCTAACACTGCCAGTTATTGTCACCTCAATCAGGTGACAATAACTGGTAGTGATGAATATTTCTAGGAACGTTACAACAGTGACGTTCAACTTAACCCTAAGCAATGTATATATAAACTTTTACTTGTAACCCTACCATTTCTACCGTAAATAACTTAATAAAAGAGTACTCCCCATGATGACAGTCCCATGTCCCGCTTATAAGTGGACATCTTCCATCATGCGAAAAAGTGTCTATGAATACACATGGGGTACAGGATAAAAACACAGTTTAAACTCGTGCTGGCTGCTGGTGCAGACAGCCACAACTTTGACAAGCCCTTACCCATCCTATAACACGTGTGTTACACATCCAAAAAGGTGCGTTATTCCAACACACTCACACTCCCAACAAATTCACACACATCCTTTGCAACTGTCAACCCCGGGGAGACGACCCCATTTCATACCCTTGACATCCCTTCCCACAGTAGCATATACCAAAGACACTCTTGTTTGGCGAACTGCAGCATGGAAAGTGCTCTCAAGGAGGCCAAAAGAAGCGCTATAAGGACACCCTTAAGACTGCTCTGAAAGCTTTCAACATCAACCACACCATGTGGGAGCTGATAGCTCAGGACAGGAATGACTGGCGAGCAGTTGTCCAGAAAGGGGCAACATCCTGCGAGGCAAGCAGAATCTCACTAGCTGAGCAGCGCAGGCAGGTGAGGAAGACCAGAGCCATCAGACCCCTCGATGCCGCCACCCTTCCCTGTCCATACTGCCAGAGAATGTTTCGTGCGCGGATTGGCCTGACAAGTCATCTGCGTACCCACCAACTTCGACCTCAGGATGACTAGATGGTCCTCGTCGAATCAACGGACAAAAAATAACAGCATATACCATCCCTATCCTACCCCTCCCTCCTGATTTACAATTCTAATAAAACCCCTAATGTAAGTTCTATGTATCCCTCTGGAAAATCCAGCTCCCACATCCGCCCATAAATATCCCTGTTTCGACACAATGTTTTATGAAACATAACTGCTAATACCCGCTGCTTCACCTCACTAACCCCTTTCCCCCGCATTCCCCACGATATGTATATATAATCTACTATAATGTACCCCACAGCCCTAATGATACTCTCATCCAAACCCCCCACGTCAAGACTTAACGCCCGCAGAACAGAAATGTCTTTATCCCCTATACTATGCAGCACCCTGCTCAACCAACCCCTGATGTTCCCCATCCCATCACAAAAATACACTACGTGGAACGCCGAATCCTCCCCTCCACATATTCCACAGACCCCCCTCAACTACCCATCTATCCTGTAGAACCACATCCGATGGTAAAATTCCATGCAAAAAACGATACATCACTTCACGCCCACGGGGTTGCAACCTCAACCTACTGAACCAACCCCATATACTTCCCAGTCATACATGGGAAAATCCCCTCCACCAGCACCACAACCTTCCCCACTAACAACCTACACAGCTCATCTATTTTTATCTTCCCCAGATCTCGAGCCAACACCAGAGCCCTCAAAACAGTTTCACACTCACGCAACTCTACCCCATTATACATATGTTTCAATCTACCATGTATCTTGACCAACCCTCCCCCACCCACACCTTCCATCATTAACTCCCTCTTAATGAAGACACATTTGACCCTCTGCTTTAAATCCATCAAACTCAACCCCCCCTGACACACAGGTAACATTACCACATCCCTTTCAAGCCAATCACAGTCCGAACTCCAGAAGAATTTGCTGTCCCAGTTAAAGGGAACATGGCTGCCACGTGCCATACCTTACTATACAATAAGACGTTAATAACAATGGCATGCTGCACAAGGGTCAAATGATAAGGCTGCAATGCTCCCAAGCAACCCAGAATCCTGTCTACCAACCTAACCCAGCTTTCCACATGTGCAACATCCAGATCATCTGCATAGATAAGAGCACAAATTTTTAACAAATTCACCCACCTCCTCATGACTGCACTACCCCACTCAACCCTCTCTGCCCAAGCTCCGAACCCCATGACCATGGACTTTTCTGAATTCACTCTCATACCAGTTGCACCTGCGAACATGTTTACTACCCCATCTAAGGCGTCCATTGACATCCCCTCCCTAACCAGAACAGTAGTATCAGCTACTTACCCTAGTAGGCCTCACCAAACCCTCCCAACTCCACTCCCTTCTCCCCCACTAACGCCCATTTGCTGCTCCACCATTCTATAAAAGGGGTCCTGTGATCTGTACCCTCGCCGTTGCTCCACGATACAACGTATCTACCCATCCCACTATTTCTTCCCCAAAACTCTGTCTCCTAAGGATAACAATGCTTCGCACTCCACTCTGTCATATGCTCCTTGCCAGTCTAGTGGCATCAAACCCTCCTCCCCCCTTTTTTTCAACGAAATTCCGTAGTAGCCCATGCCCCTCCACCATAGACCTTCCTGGCAACCCATACTGAGTTTTTGATATGACCCGCCCTACTACGCACTTAAACCTGTTTCCCAAAATCTTAGTGAACAACTTGTAATCTGCACATAACAAAGATATTGCCCGGTAGTCCCTAAGCATATGCTGCCCCTTACCCTTTGGTATCAAGACTATTACAACCATTGCCTGCTTCTCTCCCAAGTCTCCTCTCTCCTTCATTAAATTTAACAACCTAATCAAAACCCCCTCATTAGCTCTCAGTGCTGTTGATAGAACTCTGCTGGTAGTCCATTTCACTTAAAACCCTCCATATTTCCCCCTCATATGTTTCCCCCTCCCTATTTCCCCTCCCAGTGCCTCCCTATCACTGTTTCCCAACCGACATATCACACTCCCACACACCTGTTCTAAATCCCCAGCTCCTACCCATTCCCTTTGCCAATACTGTTCATACCACTTATCTGCAAATGCCCCCATCCCATCTGTGGCTTGTGTAACCTGACCCATCCTATCCCCACCCACTGACTCATGAATCTCCAACCATGGAACAGCTGTTGCCTGCTGTCGTTGCTTTTGCCTATGTAATACACAGGACGACAGCCTATCGCCCCTTAATACCCCTTCCACCCCTACCATTACCCTCACTGCGTGGAACCTCTCATCCTGTATTTCATGCAACCTTCCCTTAATTGCCATAATGTTGTCCATAGGATAAGTTCCTGCCACCGTCCCCCTTACATAACAACCCCTTAACCTGTCCTCTAAATTGTTAGCAAGCTCATATTTTAAAAAATTGATTCGTTTCCCTTCTTGCACATAATATTGCTGAATCCGTTTTTTAGCCACACCATCCCACCACATCCTCCACCCCTTTTACCTTCTCACTTAACCCCTCCCACAGTGTTGTAAAACCCTCCTACCCCTCCTTGTCTCCTAACACACTCGTATTTAACTTCCCCTAGAGATACTCACTAGTGATTCCCACTCCACCTCAGCCACTATCGCCCGATGATCCGAATAAGCTACTTCTCTTGTGCGGAAAAACTATAACAAGACCCCTTGAGAAATATACAACCTATCTAACCTAGCCACATAACCCCTCCTTAATATCCTTCAAGAGGTCTCATAAGGCTGCCGACACGTGCCCCGCCCCTTTGGGTTCCACGTCAGCCCCCCTAATAACAGAATTCCAGTCCCCACCAACGCTGGCCACCGCAGGTAAACCACGTAAGAAGAAAACTAGGTCATCACATATAATTTCTTGCTTTACTTTCACATCGTTCTCAGCTGGTGCATACACACTTACAAAAGTAACCCTCTTCCCCATCCACCACCCATCCACATGCAACACTCTCCCACTCCTCCCCCTTCATTTCGTATCAACACAAATGGGCTTGCCTCTCTGATCAATAAACCCACACCACCTTTCAAACATGCATTTGACAGAGTCATGACCTGAAGCCCCACCACTTCCAGCACTCTCTCCTC
The DNA here is from genome assembly GCF_038502225.1 of Cherax quadricarinatus. Lineage (NCBI taxonomy): Eukaryota > Metazoa > Arthropoda > Malacostraca > Decapoda > Parastacidae > Cherax > Cherax quadricarinatus. The sequence goes on from NC_091316.1 coordinate 27,541,058, forward strand.
CTTGAAATTATGTTCCTGCAGAAACACTACATCCACCCTATATTTACACAGAAACATTCAAAACCATTCCCTCTTTACACTCTTACACAGTCCATTCACAATCGTACACCTAAGGCCTCTTCATAGTTTCCAACCCTTTCTCCTCTCCTCATTCATCCCAGGGCCTCCTGCCCCAGTGCCACCACAGGGCTTCACACCATCCAACCCCCCCTTCTTTCGATTCCTCTTATCCTGGTTACCTCGACAACACTCTTCCTTCCTCCCAGACCTCTGCGCCTGCATCAGGACATAGTCTGAGTCTGACGTCGCCGCTCTCTTCCTCGTGATGCTCTCCACTGACATGTTGTCTTCCGAGGAGTCCTCACGATGAACCTCAACCTCCACCATGCTCCGTTCCACGAAACACAGTGACATCTCAGGTTTACTGCTTGTTCCGTCATCCCTGCTATGGTTTTTTCTGACACATTCCTCTGCAGGCAACGCCATGCCTCTCACCAGCTTGGGAACATCGTCCTCAGCAGGCGGTGTCAATGTCCTCAACACTTCCTCAAGCTCTTCCTCGAGTGCCATTACCTCCTGCACTTGCACTTCTGCACTTTTCACCTGCCTAGTAACAGTTCCTGTTATGCCACAGCTTGCCTCACAGACGCCAGTCTCCACTATGGGATCCTCCACCACTTCACTCCACAAGTGCGCAGGCCCTTGCTTTCGCGTGGGGATCTCAACAACAGCTTCCACACTGGTAACTGGTGCTTCACCAGTCTGTGCAGGCACCCTCCTCAGCTTCACACACGCTGCCGCTATATGGTCGTACGCCCCACATAACCTGCACATACCTCTCTGTCCAGCGTACGATACCAAAACTTGCATCCTGAAGTCCTCCAACACGACATAAGATGGGATGGGATGTCTTAGAGTCATCTTCAGGGAAAAGGTTCCCTCCAGACTGCCCATGTAAGCACCAGCCGCCCACTTGCCCTGTTGTGCCAGATGTACGGTCCCATATGCCTCGAAAACACTCCTGATGTCAGCCTCATTTGCCTCAAACGGGACGTTACGAATCTTAACTCACATAAAGTGGCGGGATACGTCGATTAAACGCACCTTCACAGCTGGAGTGGGGTCAAAACTCACGTCTTGGAATCTCATCACCAATGACTCATACACGGGCGTGGAATTCAGTTTGACGAAGATTCTGTATGCCCCATTCAGGGCAACACCATACACCTCCTCATCCTGTATGCCATGCATCTCCCTAATAATGGTAGGGAGTAACACCTGTGCAGATGTGGGTGAAATTGCCCCACGAAGCAGCTCAATACCGATGGTATTTACTCGACGCCTCAAACTCATCGCCATGTTGGTACAATGTTGCTCACCTGAAAACAGCAGAGGGGTGCAGAGCACAACCGTGCTCTACTGCAGTCAGGCAGCAAATGAGTATAATACATGTATTTGCAATAATCTATCATTATTTTTTATTTTCTTGCAACTTTCAAGGGAAACTAAATTATTAAACCCTGAGGTGTAAGACGCCAGAAGTGGGTCAATTTCTGACGCGGTCATGATAATTATGCGAAAAAATATGATTTTGGGTTTTGTTTACAGAAAAATAGTGTAAGTATCTGAAAACATTTTGGTGAAAACCCCATCGTAATACTATGTTTCTAAAGCAAATTATAGCTACTTGAAACATGTTAGGTGACGACCTGCCAGTTAAATATATGCGTAAGTGAGAGGTGAATTTTTTATATATTTTTTGTTTGTTTTTTAATTTTCTGTCTATTTTTCTTTCCAATACACTAAATTTACCACTAAATATCGTTGCACACGGGACATCAGGACCTGACCAGGGAATTACCTTCATCGACGGAGATGGGAGAACAGAGTGTGTTGTATTCACTTGAGAATATACATCTGTTAGTTTATGCACAGATCAGCGTCGTTTCTAGTGATCCTTGGACTGTGTTCAGAGCTGTGAGCCACGTGAAGGTGGCAAAGGGCTCCTACTGGGGTACTGAGCCTCACAGCTCTGCACCCAGTGTGGCGGCTGTGAGGTCACGGGCAGCAGCTCCGCTGCTGGTTCTGTCCCCACACCTATAGTCACCATGTCGGACCCAGGAGAGTGGCCTAAACGTTCATTGGAATGTGGGGATGAGTCGGAGGACGACGTGGGGCAAGTGGGAACCCCATCAAGAAGGCCAAGAATGCAGTGGAGACTACTGTATCTACTGATCCACCACTAGATCCGTTGGCAGCTGCTACCCAAGGTGACTTGCACCCCCAGATGGCCATAGGGGTCATGGAAGGAAACCAGGAGGCTGTAGCTCCTCCATTGGCAAGGATGGAGCCATCCCAGGTCCCCCCCAGTTGCGTTGGCCTCCACAGAGGAGGGGGACTGGCTGACTTCACGTGGCAGAAGGAATTCCCGCTCTGCTCTTGCACAAGCAACCAGGGCCTTCAACAAATTCAAGGTTCCCAATTATGGGTTTGTGAGGTATCTGGAAGGTCTACCCCACCTCAAATTCCGCTGCGAGTTCACTCTCAGGAACGAGGTTCTGGTCATTCCTCGGCTGGTTGTGACACATCCCAGCATGGTGGAACTGGTTGCTTGGGAGGTGTACACGTCCTTGTTCCCCTACCACTGGACCCCATTTTGGAAGTGCCCAATATTGTCAAGGCAGAGCGACTCACTGCCACGGTAAACAAGATGCCTACCCGCCAGGTGATGATCCACCACAAAGGTCCACTTCCCATGCACCTGGACCTTGGGGTCTGAGGAAGATTCAAGACCCGACCATACCTGTCGGGCCTACTGCAATGCTTCAACTGTCAGGGGTTCAATCATATTGCAGCCACCTGCCAGAAAAAGAAGTGTGGTGTGTGCAGCAAGGCACACGACTCGAAAGACTGCATTGCAATCCTCAAGCAGCCAACCGGCGAGGCCCTTTGATCAGAGCCCAAGTGTGCCAACTGCTCAAAGAGGCACCATGCCTGGAACCGGAGCTGTCCTGTGATGGTGCAGCACTGGCAGCAGGTTCGTCATCGGAACGACCTGGAAGCCCCGATGCCACCCAGCCTTGAAACTACCCAGCAACAGTCAGTATGGGCTCCAACCGTGGTACCCCAGATACTGCAGGAGGGCAATACCAGCGAGTTCCTGGCACTGGGCTCCCAGCAGTGGCACCAGGGGGCAGGCACTGGCTTGCACCAACGCGGTCAACTGCAGGGTCAGATGGCATGATGGCCAGGAAGACAGATCCACTTGGAAAGGCAGCCACAGGCCAGGAACACTGCCCAGTAGGTCCCAGCTGGGCACCATTATTCCTTGCCATCCAGCCAGCAGACCTCTTCTCAAGGGCAGGCCCCTCCTGCAAGTGGCCAGAGTCAGGCAGAGGTTCCCCGCCAGGGGACCCGGAAGCCCATGGCCGCTCAGGCCGGACCCAGGGTGCACCTAGCTTATGCAGCTGCAGTGTCGACAGCCACCCAGACATACCCAGAGATTCAGCCCCGACATGTCGTCTAGCTCAACGCCTACAGAGGTATTGGTAGACTCATTTCCCACTCTACTGAAAAAACCATCTGTCCTCTGTCGCCTGCTGCCGTTGGCAGAGGACAGGGGCGCGTGCAGACAGCTCCTGTCGTGGATGCTGGGCATGGTCCTACTGGACAGGAAGGACTCAATGGAGCTTCAAGCCATCATCCAGGAGTCCTTCCAGTCCATGATGGAAGAGGCCCCGGAGTCACCAACAACAGACGACGAGTCCCACAGAGAGATGGAATCAGAGGGCCACCTCCGCAGCCCTTGAAGATCCTCCAGTGGAACATTTTCGGGCTGCAGTCGAAAATTCACTTAGTGATTGAAGCTGCAGTTCAGGATGAGGTTGATGTCTTCCTGCTCCAGCAGACGCTTACCAATTCGTCACATCAAACGCAGCCACGTATCCCGGGATTCTCGGCTTACCTTCAGTGCCTGGAAGGGACTGGCAGGAGCACAGCGATCTACGTCAGGACCACTATCCCTCATTCAATCTCCATTGACCCCCATCAACTGCAGAGAGGGCGTGGAGGTTCAGGCTGTCACCCTACACCTGCTGGATGGACCTCTTGTGGTTTACAACATATACAGAAGTTCTTGGTACACCTTTGACATTTCAGAGGTGGCAGCACTCGCCCCCCTGGAGGATCTTGTTGTGGCTGGGGATGTCAATACCCACCACCCAATACTTACTTCTGTCTCTTCTACCAACGCAGCTGGGAGGCACCTTGCGGCTGTGCTGGAGGAGGTCCCTGAGATCGCCCTCCTCAACAATGGTGAGCCAACCCATCACTATGGTGGCCGCCTGGACGTCACACTCATCTCCAGACGGTTGCTCTTGAGTGCAAGATGGGAGGTCCACCCCATCTCACCAGTGATCACTTTGCAGTGGTCACCACACTGATGGTCCAGCGGTGCCTGCCCCCAACACCTACCCCCAGATGGAATCTCAAGAAGGCTGACTGGCAGTGCTTCCAGGAGGTCATCGAGCACTGGTGGGCAGAGTCTCCTCTTCTGGAAGATCCAGATGAGGCAGCTCAGAGCTTGCAGGCGGCCTTCACATGTGCAACTGAGGCAGCCATACCTAAGATTACAGGCGGAGGGTCATACAAGCATGACTGGTGGTTTTACAATGAGGACATCAGGGAGCAGAACCACTGGATCAACGTCGGACGCAAATTGCACAGGCGTAATCCAACGGCTGAGTCTATGTGTCTGCTCAGGGAAGTGGTGCAGCATGCATGCCATGTCTCACACAGGGTCTGGCAAGCTAAATGGTTTGAGTGGTGTGCCTCCCTCAGTTACTTCTCCACCTTATCTGAGATTTGGACCAAGTTACGATTGGCCACTGGGCAGTGTCGCAGTGTGGCTCCATTGCACTCAGACCCCGCAATGGAGGCTGAACATCTGGTGGACCTTTTCACCTCCAGAGCGGCCATGGCTCAACTGCCTCAGGATCTCCGGGACCTCAAAGCCACCCTCCTTCCTAGGAGGATGATGGTGATCCAAGCGGCATGCCAGGCTCAGGACGTCATGGATGAAGACTTCACCGACCAGGAGCTCCAGGCAGCCTTCACATCTCATCGGGACACTGCACTGGGGCATGATGGTATCACCTATGGCATGATCACTCGGTCTGGCCATTCTAGTCATGCAGCTGTCCTGGGGGTCGTCAACCGGAATTGGCGAGCTGGCAAACTCCCTGCCATATGGAAGGAGGCTGACATCATACCGATTCCTAAGCCTGGGGATCCTGGCAGTGTGAGACCCATCTCCCTCACCAGTTGCATCTCGAAGGTGTCTGAAAGGATGGTGTTGGAGCGCCTGAGGTGGAAGCTTGGCCCTCCTCATAAACACCTCTATGGCTTTGCCAGAGGAGTGGGTACTTTCGAAAGCCTTACCAACCAACTGGCCGGCATTGGGTCGGACGCCAGAGCCCACATTGTTGTCTTCCTCGACTTCGAGAAAGCCCTTGAGCTAGCAAGTGTACCTGCCATCCTCTCACTCTTGGCCCACAGGGGGGTTAAGGGCAGGCTGCTTGCATGGCTTCGTTTCTATCTCCAGAACAGGTGGGCCTGAGTACGCTTCCAGGGGCATGCCTCTTCTCTAAAGACCCTGGACAATGACACTCCACAGGGCGGGGTGCTTAGTCCCACCCTGTTCAATGTACTGATGCGCCAGCTGGTGCACCTTCCTTTCTCCACAGGCACCTTCCTACTCAGCTCCGCCGATGACCTGGCACTTGTTGTACCTAGGAAGCGCCGGCTTTTGCAGCATGCCCAGGAGGGCCTCGATCTGCTGGCTTCCACTTGCCATCACTTAGGGCTCAGGATATCTGCTGCGAAATCCAAAGCAATGATCCTTCGCACCAGGGAACCCAGTCAGAGGCTGTGAGTCCTGGGCATCGACCTGGACTAGATTCACAGTTATAGGTACCTTGGCATCTACATTGACAGGCGCCTCACCTTTCAGAAACGTGTGCGCCACATCAAAGAGAGGGCCCTGCAGACGGTCAGAGCATTGAGTGCCATGGCCAACCCTAGGGTTGGGGCAAGCCTCGAGGTCATGAGGTTGTTCTAAATCCAGGCAATATGCTCTCTCGTTTATTATGGAGCACTTGCTCTGGTTCACGCCAGACCGACAAACATCAAGTCCCTCTGTGTGATCCGGAACACAGCTGTACGGGCCATGCTGGGGGCTCCTAGGTGGGCCAATGCCCACAAGTTACAAGTAGAGAGAGTAAAAGGAGTTGAATGGGAAAAGGCAAACTATAAACGGGGGGACTACATAGGTTTGAGGAACTTCCTGCAAGACGTTCAGTGGGACAGAGAACTGGTAGGAAAGTCGGTAATTGAAATGATGGAGTACGTAACAACAAAATGCAAGGAGGCAGAGGAAAGGTTTGTTCCCAAGAGTAACATAAATAATGGGAAGACCAGAACGAGCCCCTGGTTTACCCGACGGTGTAAGGAGGCAAAAACCAAGTGCAATATAGAATGGAAAAAGTAGAGAAGGCGAAGAACACAGGAAAATAAGTAAATTAGTCAAAGAGCCAGGAACAAGTATGAACAGGTAAGGAGAGAGGCCCAGCGACAGTATGAAAATAACATAGCAAGTCTGACCCGAAACTGCTGAACAGCCACATCAGGAGGAAGACCAGGTGATCAAGCTGAGGAAAGAAGGTGGGGAACTCACAAGAAACGATCACGAGGTATGCGAGGAGCTCAACATGAGATTTAAGGAAGTATTTACAGTAGAGAAAGGAATGGCTCTGAGAAGACAGCACAGAGGGGAACACCAACAGGAAATATACCAACAGGTGCTGGATGACATACAAACAACGGAGGAGGAGGAGGTGCAGAAGCTGCTAAGTGACCTCGATATCTCAAAGGCGAGGGGTCCGGACATCTCCCCGTGGGTCCTTAGAGAAGGAGCACAGACACTGTGCGTGCCACTAACCACAATCTTCAATACATCCCTTGAAACTGCACAACTACCTGAGGTATGGAAGACGGCAAATGTAGTCCCCATTTTTAGGAAAGGAGACAGAAACGAGTCACTAAACTACAGACCAGTGTCTCTGACGTGTATAATATGCAAAGTCATGGAGAATATTATCAGGAGGAGAGTAGTGGAGCACCTGAAACTAAACAAGTTTATAAACAACAACCAACACAGATTCATGGAAGGCAAATCCTGTGTCACAAATCTTCTGGAGTTTTATGACAAGGTAACAGAAGTAAGATACGAGAAAGAAGGGTAGGTTGATGGCATTTTCCTGGACTACAGGAAGGCCTTCGACACAGTTCCTCACAGGAGATTAGTGCAGAAGCTGGAGGATCAGGCATGTATAACAGGAAGGGCACTGCAATGGATCAGAGAATACCTGACAGGGAGGCAACAACGAGTCATGATACGTGATGGGGTATCACAATGGGCACCTGTGACGAGCGGGGTCCCACATGGATCAGTCCTAGGACCAGTGCTATTTTTTATATATGTTAATGACATGATAGAAGGGATAGACTCTGAAGTGGCCCTGTTTGCAGATGATGTGAAGCTAATGAGAAGGATTAAATCAGATGAGGATCAGGCAGGACTACAAAGAGACCTTGACAGTCTGGATATGTGGTCCAGCAACTGGTTTCTAGAACTCAACTTTGCCAAATGCAAAGTCATAAAGATTGGGGAAGGGTAAAGATGACCGCAGACAGAGTATAGGCTAGGTGGACAAAGGCTGTAAACCTCACTCAAGGAGAAAGATCTTGGGGTGACCATCACACCGAACACGTCCCCAGAGGCACACATCAACCAGATAACTGCTGCAGCATATGGGTGCCTGGCAAACCAGCGATTATCATTCCGATATCTTAGTAAGGAATCGTTCAAGACACTGTACACTGTACGTCATGCCCATATTGGAATATGCAGCACCAGTTTGGAACCCATGTCTGGTCAAGCACGTCAAGAAATTAGAGAAAGTGCAAAGGTTTGCAACAAGGCTAGTTCCGGAGCTCAGGGAAATGTTCTACGAAGAAAGGTTGAGGGGAAATCGGGCTGACGACACTGGAGGACAGAAGGGTCAGGGGAGACATAATAACATACAAAATACTGTGTGGAATAGACAAGGTGGACAGAGACAGGATGTTCCAGAGAGAGGACACAGAAACAAGGGGTCACAATTGGTAGCTGAAGACTCAGACGAGTCATAGGGATGTTAGGAAGTACTTCTTCAGTCACAGAGTCGTCAGGAAGTGGAATTGCCTAGCAAGTGATGTAGTGGAGGCATGAACCATACATAGCTTTAAGACGAGGTATGACAAAGCTCAGGAAGCAGAGAGAGAAAGGACCTAGTAGCGACCAGTGAAGAGTCGGGGTCAGGAGCTTAGTCTCGACACCTGCAACCACAATTAGGTGAGTACAATTAGGTGAGTACACACACACACAAACATACACACACAGTCGAAGAGCCAGAAACAAGAATGCACAGATAAGGAGGGAGGCCCAGCGACAGTTTGAAAACGACATAGCATCAAGTCAAGTATGACCCGAAACTGCTGAATAGCCACATTAGGAGGAAGACAACAGTCAAAGACCAGGCGATCAGACTGAGGAAAGAAGGTGGGGAACTCACAGGAAACGATCAAGAGGTATGTGAGGAGCTCAACAAGAGATGTAAGGAAAGTTTCACATTGGAGACAGGAAGAACTCTGGGAAGACAGGACAGAGGGGGACACCAACAGGGAATAGACCAACAAGTGCTGGATGTCATACACACAACTGAGGAGGAGGTGAAGAAGCTGCTAAGTGACCTTGATACCTCAAAGGCAATGGGACCGGGCAACATCTCACCGTGATTCCTTAGAGAGGGAGCAGAAATGCTGTGTGTCCCATTAACGACAATCTTCAACACATCCCTTGAAATTGGGCAACTACCCGAGGTATGGAAGACGGCAAATGTATTTCCCATTTTTAAAAAAGGAGACAGAAAAGAGGCACTAAACTACAGACAAGTGTTACTGGCGTGTATAGTATGCAAAGTCATGGAGAAGATTATCAGGAGGAGAGTGGTGGAGCACCTGGAATGGAACAAAAGTATAAATGACAACCAGCACGGTTTCATGGAAGGCAAATCCTGTGTCTCAAACTTTCTGGAGTTTTATGATGAAGTAACAGAAGACACGAGAGAGAAGGGTGGGTTGATTGCATCTTCTTGGACTGCAAGAAGACCTTCGACACAGTTCCTCACAAGAGATTAGTGAAGAAACTAGAGTTTCAGGCGTGTATAACGGGATGGGCACTTCAGTGGATCAGAGAATACCTGAGAGGGAGGCAACAACAATTGTCCATGATGAGGTATCAAAGTGGGCACCTGTGAAGAGCGGGGTCCCACAGGGGTCGATTCTAGGACCAGTGCTATTTTTGGTCTATGTGAATGACATGATGAAAGGGATAGACTCAGAGGTGTCCTTGTTCGCAGATGATGTGAATTTAATGAAGAGAATTAAATTAGATGAGGATCAGGCAGGCCTTCAAAAGAGACCTGGACAGGCTGGACACATGGTCCGGCAACTGGCTTCTCGAATTCAACCCTGCCAAATGCAAAGTCATGAAGATCGGAGAAGGGCAAATAAAACCGCAAATAGAGTATAGGCTAGGTGGCCAACGACTGCAAACCTCACTCAAGAAGAAAGATCTTGGCAAGAGTATAACACCGAACACGTCTCCGGAAGCACACATCAACCAGATAACTGCTACAGCATATGGGTGCCTGGCAAACCTGAGATTAGCATTCCGATACCTACTTAAGGAATCTTTCAAGACTCTGTACACCGTTTACGTCATCACCAGTTTGGAACCCGCACCGGGTCAAGCACGTTAAGAAATTAGAGAAAGTGCAAAGGTTTGCGACAAGGTTAGTTCCAGAGCTAAGGGGAATTTGCTATGAAGAGAGGTTGAGGGAAATCGGCCTGACGACACTGGAGGACAGGAGGGATAGGGGAGACTTGATAACGACATACAAAATACTGCGTGGAATAGACAAGGAGTACAGAGACAAAATGTTCCAGAGAGGGGACACACAAACGAGGGGTCACACTTGGAAGTTGAAGACTCAGATGAGCCACAGGGATGTTAGGTAGCATTTCTTCAGTCAGAGTGGTCAGGAAGTGGAATAGTCTGGCGAGCGATGTAGTGGAGGTAGGAATCATACACAGCTTTAAGACGAGGTATGATAAAGCTCATGGAGCAGGGAGAGAGAGGACCTAGTAGCGATAAGTGAAGAGGCGGGGCCAGGTCCTGAGTATCGACCCCTGCAACCAAAATTAGGTGAGTACAGTTAGGTGAGTACACACACAGTGGGGAAGGTGAATGAGACTGTGAACTCTGGGAAAACCCCTTAAAGATTTAATGAGTGTTGAAGCCTGCCTCTTGTCCATTCTTTCTGGCACAGCTGAGTAGACAGTGCCAAAAAGTAGCAACTTGTGCCATGCCTTGAAGTTTGGTGGAGTATTTAGGATAGTGGAACTATTGTTTACCTTTCGCAAGAGATCTGTGATTTTCCCAGCTGCGTGAAGATGGGCTGCTTTGGGAATATGTGGTAGCTGTTGCTTTAATTACTTCTAAGATATTATCTGAGGAGATGTGGTCTGTTGGAGAGTGTTTATCATCTTCCATGGGAGGGCATCCTGAATCAGGGCAGCTACCATGTTTGTGGAGGAAACTGTACAACTTGTCAGACACTGCAACATCATGGAATCTTGGACGTCTACATGACCCCTTCACGGCTACTACAGCTGCTACTACATGACTCACGAAATCGTAATGACACGATTGCAAACAAACCAAACCACGGGTGGGGTTAGAACCTGCGATCAGAGAGTCTCAAAACTCCAGACCAGGTAGCTGGACCAGTGGCTAACACGACGGTCTGGAGTTTTGAGACTCTGATCGCTGGTTCTAACCCCACACGTGGTATGGTTTGTTTACTATTACATCTTACCCATCCCTTTGGGTATGACCTACTTCCACTGGTGAATCCAGCCTACCAGTGCCTATGCCCTCGTCTGCTACCCGTCCCAGTCCACCTGGCGTTAGTATGTAAACACAAGTCTCTTTGCCTCTGCTCCAGGATCTTTGCGACTACAATGCTCTTCATACCAACTCCAAGGCTGAGGGACTGATTACCTCATCTTTTGTATATAGTTTTACTGTCTTCAAATTATGCCCAAGAATCTGTATTGATAAAGCCACTGGATGGTGAAACGTCTACAATAAATATACCCAGATGTTGTATACGTGTCTCAGTTTTCATCTTGTCGGTACCTGGCCAGCCGGGCTGTGGCTCGTACGTTGAACTGCGTGCAGCCAGCAGTAACGGCCTGGTTGATCAAGCTCTGATCCACCATGAGGCATGGTCACAGACCGGGCCGCGGAGGCGGAACTCTCTCCAGGTAAACTCCAGGTATTGTATACCAATCTTGTACGAACTATTAGTGTTGAGGTCACGAACTTGTGAACACGATCGACACTTGCCTCTCTTGACGTTGCCAGCTGTGCCATTTCTTTGACTGCTAGCATTAGAAATAATATTAGGAGAGAAGTAAATAATGAAAATGATTGTTATAGGACTGCAGTTATTAGCCTGAGTAGATCTATAACCCACTATGATAACATGAACGTAGATAAGTATGTTTAAGGAGCAACGTGTAATGTGAACAGACTGACTGATGTTGTAGTGGCCAGGCTTATGTTTGGTTACAAGTACTTCTGGCAGTTTGGGAGACACACAGATGATGATCAAACTAAATGTAAATTATGTGATCAGGCATATGGTCACTGTCTTGAACACTATGTGCTTAATTGTCCAATTATTGAGGAATACAGAGACAGACAGTATAATAACCTATGTGACATGTCGAGATATCATATTAATGAAAATAAGATACCAGATATACTAAGCAAATTTCCTAAATTTGCTTGTAACAGATAAGTGAACTGTAGATATATGTAGATATAAATCCACATGTACACCTGTTAACCCTTTGAGGGAGTAGTTCCTAGGCCTTTTGTGTATCCATATGCTCTTGCGCTACCGTCCACAGGATGGATATGGGGTGCACAATAAACTAGCCACTTCGGTGACAAAATCTAAAATCCTATTTCCAGCTGAATAAGTTACCACCAGTATTAATTTTTGGCTAGTTCATGTACTATAGAGGTTCTGTCTGAGATATCAAATAAAGATTTCAAATCAAGAAATGTGGTAAAACTAACAGAAGTGTGTGCAGTGAGAAAGGTGGAAATACAATTTCGCACACTTTTTCCTTTCATGAGACCGTAGAGACGAGGGGGCAAAGTTGGTGTCGGATTCTGTAGTACAGTCTGTTAAGTATAATTCTTTGAAAAGTTTTATAAAGACAACTAGTTAAGGAGATCGGTCTAAATGTATCAGGGTGTTGCGGCTCAGGGAGAGGCACAATGAGGCTATTGGTCCAGGAAGTAGGAAGAACTCCCTCAATGTATCTAAGATTATGCAGTGTTAACAAAATTTTATTAGGGGCGGTTGATCGACCTTAATTAATGCATTAACTAATTAACTAATTCATATTTGGTGAAGAGACAACCACTCTCATCCATATTTTGAGTCGTAAAATTAATAAGTTTCAACCTTCCTTCAGAAGTATTCTCTGGGTTTTCCCTCATATGAGATGGAAGGTGTGGAAAATTAAATTGACATGGATGTAACTCATAAGATATAGACCAGTAAATGGTAACAAAGATAATTATTCTTTATCAAGGTTACAGAGACAAGTAGGAATTTTAGGACACCTAGGTTGCAAAAAATGTTCTCCTTCGATACCTACTACTGTCATATCCACAAGTATTACAAAGTATTACAAGTATTACAGAATGGACATAAATTCGTTAGAAAACATTCAGCGTAGGATGACTAAATTAATACATAGCATTAGAAATCTTCCATATGAAGAAAGATTGAAGACTCTTAAGTTACATTCACTTGTTAGACGAAGAATGAGGGGAGACCTGATCGAAGTGTATAAGTGGAAGATAGGTATTAATAAAGGGGATATTAATAAGGTCTTGAGGATGTCTCTCCAAGAGAGAACCCGCAGTAATGGATTTAAATTAGATAAGTTTAGATTTAGAAAGGACATAGGAAAGTATTGGTTTGGAAATAGGGTAGTTGATGAGTGGAACAGTCTACCTAGTTGGGTTATTGAGGCTGGGACTTTGGGTAGTTTCAAATTTAGGTTGGATAAGTACATGAGTGGGAGGGGTTGGATTTGAGTGGGACTTGCACATCAGAGCTTATTTCTTGGGTGGCATTGAAAATTGGGTAGGGCAAAGGTTTTGTTAGTGGGATAAATTGTAAAGGACCTGCCTAGTATGGGCCAGCAGGCCTCCTGCAGTGTTCCTCCTTTCTTATGTTCTTATGTAATATTAATTTCAAATGAAATATACATCACCAGGAATTCTGGTAAAATATTAATGTAAATATATGGCCTGTATATTAAATTTAAAATGTGAATACATATACATTGAAGGAGAATTTATAATAATAAGGCTCACCAATTAGTCTGGAGATTACGGTGTGTCATACCAACCCTGCCTAAATTTATGAAGAAAATACTGGCCAGAATTCCAACATAAATAGACATGATTTAGCTGGGGTTCCTGGACTGTCCTGTCCACTTGCCTAATGCTCCTGTTATGCAGGACTGCAAATCCAACAATTTCGGGTCCTATTTGAGAGGTTTTAAGCCCAATATAACCCCTAGAGCGACGAAAATTCTTCCAATTTTCACTAACGTTTGTCTCGGTCAATTCAAAATATGGCGACTCCCATGCTCGTCAGCGCAGGCGCAGAGCTTCCCTGTCGATTCTCATCTTTAAAATACACTTTAGAGCAATAGTAATGTATTAATGAGGTATATTTACATTATAAAAATATACAGCATAATTCTGGGAAATTATTTTCCACACTGTGGCCGGGAGGAGGTCGTTGCTAAACAACTCAAATTACTCCTTCCTTTAGGAGACGATTCCAGCCAGTTCTGGTTTGAGTGGCTGTTCTCCTAGTAGGTCTTACTTCAATTTCATCTTCCTGCATCACTTGGCCAGCGTTACCTTCAATATCACTTGTGTCACTTTCCCTTAGATTTTCATTTACATTTGATTGAATACCATTTAATTCCAAGGGAATCAATTTATTAATTGTGCGTAAACTTTCCTGGCCACGACTCAACACTTTGACATTCCAGACAACACCTTGTGCATCTGGGTACAATGTCAATACTTTCCCCAGAGGCCACAATGTTCGATGTTGTTTAGTATAAATTAACACAATGTCACCTGGTTGAATGTTCTGTCGATTTACTGCCTCTGTCGCACCATAAAAGTGTTCACGTAGAGTAAGATATTCCTTACGCCACACGTTAGACCAGTGATCAATTACTTTATTTAACATTTTAAATTTATCACACAACACTGCCGCATCATTGTAATCATTTCCTTCAGGATTATCTCTATAGATAGGGGCAGCTTCTAATTTCCTTCCACATATTAGGTGAGAAGGTGTTAATACATCTGCATCAGGTGTATCACTCATGTACGAGAGAGGCCGATTATTTATACGATTCTCTGCCTCCACCAACACCGCACGAAATTCCTCCAAATTAATTCTCTTCCAGTGTAGCACTTTACAGAGACACCTCTTCACTGTGCCTATCAGTCTTTCGTACAGTACCCCCTGCCAAGTGGCTCTAGGAGTAATAAATTTCCAGGTACATCCTCATTGGGTTAACAGAGATTGAACATCGTTACTCTTATTTAATTCTATTAAGTGTTGAGCACCAGCTACAAAATTTGTGGCATTATCCGAAATCATCAATATCGGACAGGATCTCCTAGCTGCAAATTTTCGAAACAGCTGTATAAGTTGTTCTGCAGACAAGTCCTGAGCCACTTCTAAATGAACTGCCCTAGTAGCAGTACAAGTGAGCAAGCAAACATACACTTTCAGTGGAACACCATCTGAAGTACCTGTTAAAATGATTGGACCACTATAGTCTACACCTGTTACATCAAATGGTTTCACTAATTGTACACGCTCCTTTGGCAATAGTGAAGGACCTGGGTACATATAGGATCTGGCATCCACACGATTGGTGGCAGATCAGTGGCTCCATGTGTGCTAGCAGGGGTGGCTAGCAGAAGGCATTCTGGTGTCACTAGAAACATTTGCACTCTCTTTCTAGAGTTGAGATCACAGGCATGACAGTTGTTAGTTGGGTGATCCCATTCTGGGTACTCATTACCGGACTGTTGACAGACTAGAGTCTGACAGCCAGGGGTCTGTAGTGACTACGGAGGAACATTCATAGTGTTGAGGCGCTCTGCAGCCGAGTGTTTGATTGATGAGTTGCTGTCATTCATGGCGCCATAGTTGAAGGTTAAATGATCTCTGCGATATCGGATGGAAGGCAAGTTTACTTTCATCTTTATTCTCTCAATTCTGCTGCATTATAAAGCTCAAAATCACACATGCAGACACACATTCAGTATCACTGCCAACATTAAAATAATTTCATACGAGGTATCAGACACTAAAAACTGATGCCGTTCAGTTATATTTTTAATATTAGGAAAGCACTAAATCCGTAGGGAGTCATATAGTACCTGCAGAATGAAGATATTCAGATTCAATCAAAGCTAGAAGACAAGTTTATTTCCTTAGATCAAGAGCTCCTTACCAGCGTCAAAGCAAAATAATGCAATAAGGTAAAAAGAACACTATATCATTTCGAGATTCAGAGTGGCTGAGGCTTCATCACTCCCTGAAATATACCAACCTTCTTATAAGAACAATATACTAACCATCTTATAAGAACAATATACCAACCATCTTATAAGAACAATATACCAACCTTCTTATACGAACAATATACCAACCTTCTTATAAGAACAATATACCAACCTTCTTATAAGAACAATATACCAACCTTCTTATAAGAACAATATACCAACCTTCTTATAAGAACAGTATACCAACCTTCTTATAAAAACAATATACCAACCTTCTTATAAAAACAATATACCAACCTTCTTATAAGAACAATATACCAACCTTCTTATAAGAACAATATACCAACCTTCTTATAAAAACAATATACCAACCTTCTTATAAAAACAATATACCAACCTTCTTATAAGAACAATATACCAACCTTCTTATAAAAACAATATACCAACCTTCTTATAAGAACAATATACCAACCTTCTTATAAAAACAATATACCAGCCTTCTTACAAGGACACAAGTGTTGAAATTCTGCCTGTGATGAGAGGAGACTGTCGTCTCCACCTGTCACAAGGAAACACTGGGAATAACCGATATAGCAGTGCGCATCAGGCAGCCACGTATGGAAACGCTTCCAGGAATCTTTCCTAAAGCGTTGAAAATTTGAAGCCGATCGAACGAAGCGTTCTCGAGCATTGAACGAAAATTTGTGAGAAAACAGACGGAAATGTTACGGAGAATGTTTCGAAAAATAGGAAAGTCTCTCCTCATTAAACTTAAAAAAACATAAAAATCACCAATTTTTTTTTCCAGTTTTCTTCTCATTTACATTCTATTTAAAATCTCGCCAATCATTCAAGAAAAAATATTGGATTTTGATTTTTTATAAAATCTAATTTAATAAAATTGACAAAAATGACAAATTTGGAGAAACAAAGTTCACAATTATTACAAAAACTTAATGTTAAGATACAACAGTATTTAACGTTTGAATACGATCAGAAGAATCATTCGCTAGTTATTATATGGCTAAAAATTTGCTCAATAAATTTGAGAAACTGAAATTTACACAGGAAGTGTAAATGAAAATCACTATTTATTCAATAAAATTGGCACACTTTAGTAAAATATTAATTCTAATAATAATATTAATACAAATAATAATAATAATAATAATAATAATAATACAAATAATAATAATAATAATAATAATAACAACAATACTTGACTTACGAGTTTAAGCAGTTCCAGGAACTAGCGCGTAACTCAATTTACTCGTATATCAAATTAATTTTCCTCATGCAAATTAATTGAAAAGCCATTAATTCGCTCCTGCACTCTGGAGACAATAATAATATCTTTATTTACTACAAGTACATGTTATACAGGGATAGCTGACAACAATGACATACCACTATATAGAAAGCCGCTTGTTATGCTCCGCATGTCCGGCAAATTAGGTCAGTGTCCCAGGATGCAACCCACACCATTCGACTAACACCCAGGTGTCCATTTTACTGATGGGGAACATACACAACAGGTGGAAAGAAACACGCCCAATGTTGCTATTCTGGCTGGGAATCGAACCCAGGCCTTCGCTGTATGAAGCGAGAGCGTTACCCACCAGGCCACTAGATTTATTTATTTAATTTATTTATTTATTTATTAATTTGAACATGATACAGTGAAGTACAAAAAAATATAGTTAATTTTTTTTTTTTTTTTTTTTTTATTCGCCGGTATTCTCCCGGCCCGGGTCTTTTCCAAGTAGTGGTGACCCGGCCTTGGCTCCCTATCTGGGGAGTGTCTCGAGACTTAAGTCTCCCATGGGAGGAGGTACAAGTACCTCCTCATCTTTGGGACCAAGTGTCCCCAGGCCTAGCCACATTCCCCGCCCTCACGGGGCTCGTAGAGAGAAGCTAGGCCTCTGGTCTGCCATCTACCCCGCCTCAAAGGGGCTCGTGGGGATGGCAGTCTTATGAGCTGCAGATGGTAGCAAGCTCAGACTCTCACACTTTTCAGAGATTGTATAGTTAAATGCAGCATGCCAAAGCCCCTTGTATGCAGAGCATTATGGGCAGGCTTAAAATTAACTTAAGATTAACTAAGCAATGATATATTCAGTGGTACAAAAATTATTGTAAAACAGATAACAATTTAGTACAAATGAGTATTACAAAGACAGGTCATATGGTCATTTACTGTGTTGCTGTGTAATCAGTAGAATGGAGTATTCTGTTAGGTAATGAAGTTAAGTAGTAACAAAGTTTGATTGGGTCACAGGTTGACATTTATGAGATACAATAATGAGATACATATATGAGATACAACTTATGAGATACAATTATTCAGTATTTATTTAGTTGTGGGTGAGTAAGTGATTTTTGAGAAGAGACTTGAATTTATAAACAGGCAGTGTTTCTTTTATATTCACAGCTAATGAATTCCAGATTTTAGGGCCTTTTATGTACATTGAGTTTTTGCATAGCGTGAGATGGACACGAGGAACATCAAAGAGTGATCTGTGTCTTGTGTAATGATCATGTGTTCTGTTGAGGTTGGCAAAGAGATGTTTGAGGGGAAGGTTTATGTCAGAGTTAAGTGTTCTATGTATGTAGTAGGTGCAGTAATAAGTATGGATGTTTTGTATTGTGAGTAGGTTTAGAGTTTTGAATATTGGTGGAGTGTGCTGCCTGTAGTGGGAATTTGTTATCATTCTGACTGCAGCCTTTTGTTGGGTGATTAGTGGTCTGAGATGGTTTATTGTTGTTGAGCCCCATGCACAAATTCCATAGGTGAGACAGGGATAAATTAGTGAGTGATATAGGGCCAGGAGGGCTGACTGTGGAGCATAGTACCGTATCTTCGATAGTATGCCTACGGTCTTGGAAATTTTTTTGGAAATTTGTTGTATATGTGTTTGAAATTTGAGTCTGTTATCAAGGTGGATTCCTAGGAATTTTCCCTCTGTGAGTTTTGTGATAGGCGATCCATTTATCATTATGTTAAGAGACACATCTGCAGCTGTTACCAAACTGAATGTAGTAGGTTTTGTCAATGTTTAGAGTAAGTTTGTTGGTCCTCATCCAGGTTGATATTTTCTGTAATTCGGTATTTACAGTATTGGCTAGCATGACTGGGCTAGGGTGGGAGTAGACGTATGTAGTGTCATCTGCAAATAGTGTGGGTTTGAGTAGTTGCGATGCATTTGGTAGGTCATTTATGTATATGAGAAAGAGAAGAGGGCCTAGGACACTTTCCTGCGGGACACCAACTGTAATTGGCTGGGCGGAAGAGTTTGCCCCATTTGTGTACACATATTGGCTTCTGTTGCTGAGGTATGACTTTAGTTATTGAGGGAGTGCCCTCTTATACCATAGTGCGACAATTTTATATGGAGCAACTCGTGGTCACCTGTATCGAAAGCTTTATGTAAGTCAATGAAGATCCCCAATGGGACTTCTTTTTTCTCTATTGCTGTATAAATATGTTCTAACATGTGGATAATTAGGCCTGAACCCAGATTGACGTTGTTATCAACTGTACACCTGGAGTTTACCTGGAGAGAGTTCCGGGGGTCAACGCCCCCGCGGCCCGGTCTGTGACCAGGCCTCCTGGTGGATCAGAGCCTGATCAACCAGGCTGTTGCTGCTGGCTGCACGCAAACCAACGTACGAGCCACAGCCCGGCTGGTCAGGAACCGACTTTAGGTGCTTGTCCAGTGCCTGCTTGAAGACTGCCAGGGGTCTGTTGGTAATCCCCCTTACGTATGCTGGGAGGCAGTTGAACAGTCTCGGGCCCCTGACACTTATTGTATGGTCTCTTAACGTGCTAGTGACACCCCTGCTTTTCATTGGGGGAATGTTGCATCGTCTGCCAAGTCTTTTGCTTTCGTAGTGAGTGATTTTCGTGTGCAAGTTCGGTACTAGTCCCTCTAGGATTTTCCAGGTGTATATAATCATGTATCTCTCCCGCCTGTGTTCCAGGGAATACAGGTTTAGGAACCTCAAGCGCTCCCAGTAATTGAGGTGTTTTATCTCCGTTATGCGCGCCGTGAAGGTTCTCTGTACATTTTCTAGGTCAGCAATTTCACCTGCCTTGAAAGGTGCTTATTTATCTGTCACAATTCATCTATTATGACATAATAAACCATATAATTAACATAGAAACATGATATATACTCTAGAATGAATAAAATAGGCCATAATATGGTGGCAGAGGCAGCGGTGGAAGCAACTGCCATTTCCTGTCCATCTTTGATTATATAGTATCTTCCCATGCTCTTATCATAAGAGAAAATGGAGTATTTTTGAGGCTAACTGCAGTAGATCACTAGTTTTCTAACGAAAACACTGAAAATATCGTATGTGAAAATTTGTCTGGACTGCCTCCAAGTGAGTCGCCTACCCTGGCAAGCTCTGTTGACCGAGCTCTGAGGTCGGTACCTCAGCCTCACAAGTGGCTTATAGGACAGATTTTCATAAATGACTGATATTGCAAGAAATCTCGCCTGCATGCACGTTTAAAGGACTAACTTACTTGGTATTGCAGCATATATCCTGATCTTCAACCTCCCTAAGCTTAGCCCCTTTGAACTTCCCCTCAGAAACCACGTACAACCGGGAGCCTTAATTCCTGCAATATTCAATCGATATTAGTGACCTGCCTGCACCTCAGAAATTCCTATTTCCAAGGGGGTGTGTATCCCCTAGTATAACTATGCAGAAACGGACACTAGCTTCTAGGTAGACAAGAGACACTGGTACGTACTGGGCATGCACTGCCAGCTGCACAAAGGCCACAGCTGGCCAGAATCCTAAGATAAAGTGGAGGTCTTGTCTTACTGTATGGGCCTGATGGAGGAGGTCATCTACGGTACATCGAGGTGCCTCTACCAGATTTCCCCAGGTCTCATATGTGAAGACACGTAGGGGGGCGCCGCCTGCTGATCAAGGCACATGTAGACCAGATGGTGTCTAGTCAAAGAAGAGAGCACTGCGGTCTCAAAACCCCGTGCCCCAGCATTCAAACTTGGGCTGCCAGTTCTCCCTGCCTAACATAACCTAGTGTTTGCCTACATTATCGGCCTATTACTACCTATGTTAAGGTCTTAGGTCTACATTATTATTATCTACAGTTGCCTCAATAATCCTAATATTAGTGTACTAACAGTATAAACTACCTACTTCTTCCCTGAAGGGTAAATCTATAAATTAAGAAGTACCTCCCATCCACCTCCGCCAACCCGGGAGAGTGTTTTTGTTTTTGGGTGGGTGTAAGGGCCCTCGAAAGGTGTGTTTTTTTCCCCGTTGGGACTTCTCGGATCGAATAAGTTCCAACATCCTCCCGCCGGCGAAGGTAGGCACTAAGTCTAAATCAAGTTCACCTTCTGCGAGCCCCCACGGAGGACCCTGGACACGAGTGCCGTCCGGCCACTCTCGTCGGGCAGACTCCGGTCTAACTTCAACCATCCAGTTTCCCCTACATGGACCTCTGGGGGTGTAAACTTGCTGGTCTTAGCACCCTTTCCTTTAACTTTAACATCTTTCGTATGTCTAGCCTTGACTGAGTGGCTCCGTACTTTCCCGCCCTGTGGCCCACATGCCCTGGTAGCCTTTCCTCCCACTGATACGAGGTTCCCTGGATTTAATGGCAATCTATCTCCCTCTTTACGTACCCTGTAAAAGTGTTTTCCCAAGGTGGCCGAGTGTTCGTCACTCCCTACCTGGTTCAGCTTCCCTGGCGGTTCATCGTGTATACTGGTACTCATTATCACTACTCCCCCAGCTATCATGGGGACAGCTTCTCCTCTATCTGGCGTGGCAGGGAATTCAGGTGGAATCCTGCCGCCTATGATGTATCCTGCTGGGGATCTGTATAAACCAATTCCTTCCCTAAACGTCCATCGTGTAGACAGGAAGTCATCTATCTGATTGGCTCCCACCAGGATACCTACATTTCTGACTGTGTCAGTGGTAATTCCCTGGTCTGTCAGCTTCACGTCAAGGTCTTTCAATCGCTTAGCTGCTGCAGCAAGACCTCTCGCTGTAATTGCTCTGGGTAAAGTCTTTACCACCAAGGCTGTAATGTCTCTGCGATGTCCACCTAATTTGACTGTGACATCCACCACATCATAAGATTTGGGTGGGGCCTGACTTATAGCCCCTCCCAACCTCATACTAACTTTCCTTGTGGCCTTCAACTTTAATTTAGCCACCAACTTCTTTGTTATCAAGGATACTTGTGCTCCTGGGCCAAAGAATAATCAGGTTGTTTCGGACCTGTGCCCATTCACAACCTTTGCCATGACTGTAAGTAGGGCAGCACCTCCGTGATTCTCACTCGGATTAGAGACTTCACTCCCACTAATCACGCTGGCTACCATTTCAGGCTCAGACTCATTTCTATCTCTACCTGAGAGATATCCCTACTAGCCTGGGGTTCCCTTAAATTATTGGGACATAGTGCAGTATGGTGCTTACCTTTGCAACAGACTCGACACTCACTGAGCTGGGTGCCACAGTCTCTTGCAAAGTGTTCCCCATAACACTTGAAGCAGAGTCTCAACTCCTTTAGTCTCTGTTGCCTACTGCTCAGTGTTGTATACTCCGAGCAACTCGTGCTAGCATGTTTGCCTTCGCAGAACATGCATATTCTGGCATGAGTGCCTCTGAGGTTCTGCTTAGAGGTTCTTACCTTAGAAACTTCTTTACCATAGTACACTCCAACGTTAGTCGTATGAGCTTTAGACTGATCTCTCGAGATCTTCGAGTAACTGTCTGGGTTTTCATGTGGTGATGGTGGTGACTCTTCTCTCACACCTATACTCAAATGAGAAACGAGATCTCCCAACCCCTCAACAATTTGTTGTATCGTGAACCTGTTCGTCCGATATTTTAGGTGTAATTCATGCACTGTAATGCCAGCCAGTTTCCTTTGAATCACCTGACTGATGAACCATTCTGACTTACCCCAATCATGTAAATCTTTAAGACTATTTGTCAAACTCATAACTTCGATTCGGAACTTCTCTAGGCTCTGACGGTCATGGCGACAAGCCTCTAGATCCAACAACCGATAAAGTATAGCTACCTTTATCTCCTCATTGTTGCCAAACATGTCATTTAATTGGTCTTTGGCATGTTGGTAATTTGTGTCAGTGGTTTGGTAATGCCGGACCAAGTCCAAGGCTTTTTACCCTTGAGCTGTGAACGTAAATACTGCAATTTGACGGCATTTGACAAATCGTTCCTGTCATCTTTATGTCCTAGAATCTGTATTGATAAAGCCACTGGATGGCGAAACGTCTACAATAAAGATATCCAGATGTTGCACATGTGTCTTAACTTTCATATTGTCGGTATTTTATACCTTTCTTGCACAACTTGTCAGACACTGCAACATCATGGAATCTTGGTTCAGAGGACATCTACAAGACCTTCTTCACGGCTGCTGCAACTAACCCATCTCTTTGGGAAGGACCTACTTCCACTGGGGAATCCCGCCTACCAGTGACTGCCCTCGTCTGCTGCCCGTCCCTTCCACTGACGACTATATAAACGCCAGTCTTCTTGCCTTTGCTCCAGATTCTCCTCCACCACGATGCTGTGAACACTAACTCCAAGGCCGAGGGACTGATTACCTCATCTTTTGTATATAGTTCTACTGTCTTCCTATTATGTCCTAGAATCTGTATTGATAAAGCCACTGGATGGCGAAACGTCTACAATAAAGATATCCAGATGTTGCACATGTGTCTTAACTTTCATATCTGGGCTTTAAACTGATCCCAGAAACAATGTACTCAGTTAGGGTTCCGTCAAATGTCGGTAAATTCAACTGGGGCAATCTGTGCAACACATTAACAGGCGTGCTGTTGTTCATGTTCCCTGAAACATTTGCTGCCCCTGCTGTACCGGCCTTCAAAGTCTTTATTAACTGCCTGCAGAGTCTCATCTCTGCTTTACACTCTGCCCTTCGTACGTCATAGTCCTTCCGTGCTACCTCGACTGTATAGTCAGACTCACCTGTAGTATAGGCCTCTGTCTCATAAAGGATAAATGATCTCTCAAAGGCCTCCAGCCTTTGCTCCAAAGGTTTCAGGCAACTCTCAAGTTCCTCACAGTCTACATCCTGATCTTGCCTGGCCATACGACACTCCTCACATGCTTTGCTCAGGCGTCCCTTATAGGCTCCCATAGACCGCTTTAATTGACTTAGAACTGAGACAGCTGGTACTTCATCTTCACCTACCATAGTTGCGGTTTAGTTAAGATCATGGTACTAATTTGTACTTCAATTAGCCCACCCCACAGCACGAACGGTATTAGGCAAGAATGAACGAGTCTCAAGGCTTCTCAACAAGCTTGACAACTCCCTTTATTATATTGACTCTAATCTGAATCAAAAATGTACACTGTTAGCTCTCGAATCCCAATCAAAATGTGTATCGATGTGAAAGCTTAACCTAGCAATTTCCTGTGCAATGCCAGCAAATGATTACAGGACTTAACCTAGTCTCAGGTACAATTCACAAATCTCACATTAAAATGAGTCAAACACAGTGAAAATCACAAAATAAAATGCAGTATACAAATTAAAAAATCACTTGATTCGCACAAATAAATTCAACAATTCAACTTGTGAAACAGTAAATGAATAATGTAAGTAAACAGCTTGGCCTAACTGTGCCCAGCTTACTCTGTCTAGCGTGGATGGTTGGATAAGGTAAATCCTAACCTAACTAGTGTGCTATAGCTTAAATCTGGCTTTAGAACTCTGTAAATAATAACTAGGTTAAATCTGTCCTTGCTACTATAACTGTTGTAAATATTGCACAAGCCTAGCCTAACTGTGGCTACCTTGCAAATCCACTGTAAGTAATTAACAGACAAGTCTCCTACTCTGGATTACTTGTAATCACTGTAAATAATTAAATTCACAAGCTTCTCTAGCCTACCTGGCCTGCCTGTAAATT
Organism: Cherax quadricarinatus; assembly: GCF_038502225.1. Lineage (NCBI taxonomy): Eukaryota > Metazoa > Arthropoda > Malacostraca > Decapoda > Parastacidae > Cherax > Cherax quadricarinatus. Next base: position 27,565,895 of record NC_091316.1, read on the forward strand.
ACTGCAAATAACAACTTCTGTGTATAGTCAGCTTGGCCTAGCCTCTGTGTAACTCTGGGCCTATGTGTACTAACTTAACCTAACTCTTAAACTGGTTCCTAACTGTGGACTAGCTATGTTAATTTTAACCTAGCTATTCCACATTACGGTTTCGAAGGACCACTTGTGAAAATTTGTCTGGACTGCCTCCAAATGAGTCGCCTACCCTGGCAAGCTCTGTTGACACCGAGCTCTGAGGTCGGTATCTCAGCCTCACAAGTGGCTTATAGGACAGATTTTCATAAATGACTGATGTTGCAAGAAATCTCGCCTGCATGCCCGTTTAAAGGACTAACTTACTTGGTGTTGCAGCATATATCCTGATCTTCAACCTCCTTAAGCTTAGCCCCTTTGGACTTCCCCTCAGAAAACACGGGCAACTGGGAGCCTTAATTCCTGCAATATTCAATCGATATTAGTGACCTGCCTGCACCTCAGAAATTCCTATTTCCAAGGGGGTGTGTATCCCCTAGTATAACTATGCAGAAACGGACACGAGCTTCTAGGTAGACAAGAGACACTGGTATGTACTGGGCATGCACTGCCAGCTGCACAAAGGCCACAGCTCAACTCACTCGCAGCTTTCCCCAGACGCTGGCCAGAATCCTAAGATAAAGTGGAGGTCTTGTCTTACTGTATGGGCCTGATGGAGGAGGTCATCTACGGTAAATCGAGGTGCCTCTACCAGATTTCCCCAGGTCTCATATGTGAAGACAAGTGGGGGGCGCCGCCTGCTGATCAAGGCACGTGTAATCCAGATGGTGTCTAGTCAAAGAAGAGAGCAAGGCAGTCTCAAAACCCCGTGCCCCAGCATTCAAACTTGGGCTGCCAGTTCTCCCTGGCTAACATAACCTAGTGTTTGCCTACATTATCGACCTATTACTACCTATGTTAAGGTCTTAGGTCTACATTGTTATTATCTACAGTTGCCTCAATAATCCTAATATTAGTGTACTAACAGTATAAACTACCTACTTCTTCCCTGAAGGGTAAATCCATAAATTAAGAAGTACCTCCCATCCACCTCCGCCAACCCGGGAGAGTGTTTTTGTTTTGGGTGGGTGGAAGAGCCCTTGAACGGTGTGTTTTTTCCCCGTTGGGACTTCTCGGACTGAATAAGTTCCAACATCGTATATAAACACATAATGAATCATAATACACTAGAGTATGTAAAGAAATAATATAAAGTGTATATGTACTTACTCACTGGAGTTTACCTGGAGAGAGTTCCGGAGGTCAACGCCCCCACGACCCTGTCTGTGACCAGGCCTCATGGTGGATCAGAGCTGGATCAACCAGGCTGTTACTGCTGGCTGCACCTAATCCAACGTATGAACCACAGCCCGGCTGGTCAGGTACCGACTTTAGGTGCTTGTCCAGTGCCTGCTTGAAGACAGCCAGGGGTCAATTGATAATCCCCCCTTATGTATGCTGGGAGGCAGTTGAAGAGTCTTGGGCCCCTGACACTTACTGTGTTGTCTCTGAACGTGCTAGTGACATCCCTGTGTTTCATTGCATCTTCTGCCGAGTCTTTTGCTTTCATAGTGAGTGATTTTCGTGTGCAAGTTCGGTACTAGTCCCTCTAGGATTTTCCAGGTGTATGTAATCATGTATCTCTCCCGTCTGCGTTTCAGGGAGTACAGGTTCAGGAACATAAAGCGCTCCCAGTAATTGAGGTGTTTTATCTCCGTTATGGGTGCCGTGAAGGTTATCTGTACATTTTCTAGGTCAACAATTTCACCTGCCTTGAAAGGTGCTGTTAGTGTGCAGCAATATTCCAGCCTAGATAGAACAAGCGACCTGAAGATTTCGTTCGGATTTTTCGTTCGGATTTTTAACCCCGGAGGGTTAGCCACCCAGGATAACCCAAGAAAGTCAGTGCGTCATCGAGGACTGTCTAACTTATTTCCATTGGGGTCCTTAATCTTGTCCCCCAGGATGCGACCCACACCAGTCGACTAACACCCAGGTACCTATTTGCTGCTAGGTGAACAGGACAACAGGTGTAAGGAAACGTGTCGAAATGTTTCCACCCGCCGGGAATCGAACCCGGGCCCTCCGTGTGTGAAGCGGGAGCTTTAGCCACCAGGCTAAAGCAGGCATCCCTAGTTTTGAAGGTTCTCATTATCCATTCTGTCATTTTTCTAGCAGATGCGATTGATACAATGTTATGGTCCTTGAAGGTGAGATCCTCCGGCATGATCACTCCCAGGTCTTTGACGTTAGTTTTTCACTCTATTTTGTGGCTGGAATTTGCTTTATATTCTAATGAAGTTTTAATTTCCTCATGTTTACCATATCGGAGTAATTGAAATTTCTCATCGTTGAACTTCGTATTGTTTTCTGCAGCTAATTTGAAGATTTGGTTGATGTCCGCCTGGATCCTTGCAGTGTCTGCAATGGAAGACACTGTCATGCAGATTCGGGTGTCATTTGCAAAGGAAGACACGGTGTTGTGGCTGACATCCTCGTCTATGTCAGATATGAGGATGAGAAACAATATGGGAGCGAGTACTGTGCCTTGCGGAACAGAGCCTTTCACCATAGCCGCCTAGACTTTACTCTGTTGACTACTACTCTTTGTGTTCTGTTTGTGAGGAAATTAAAGATCCATCTACGAACTTTTCCCGTTATTCCTTTATCACTCATTTTGTGCGCTATTACGCCATGGTCACACTTGTCGAAGGCTTTTGCAAAATCTGTATATATTACATCTGCATTCTTTTTGTCTTCTAGTGCATCTAGGACTTTGTCGTAGTGATCCAATAGTTCGGACTGACAGGAGCGACCTGCTCTAAACACTTGTTGCCCTGGGTTGTGCAATTGATGGGTATCTAGATGGGTGGCGATCTTGCTTCTTAGGACTCTTTCAAAGATTTTTATGATATGGGATGTTAGTGCTATCGGTCTGTAGTTCTTTGCTATTGCTTTAATGCCCCCTTTATGGAGTGGGGCTATGTTAGTTGCTTTTAGTAACTGTGGGACGACCCCAGTGTCCATGCTCCCTCTCCATAGGATGTTAAAAGCACGTGATAGGGGTTTCTTGCAGTTCTTGATGAACACGGAGTTCCATGAGACTGGTCCTGAGGCAGTCATTTGGTGTCAGGATAACATCAGACAGGCTTGTGTTTACCAAGTTCTGTGGCTCTCTCATAAAAAAATAATTTTGATCTTCGACTCTCAGTCTGGTTAGTGGCTTGCTAAAAATTGAGTCATATTGGGACTTGAGTAGCTCACTCATTTCCTTGGTGTCATCTGTGTAGGACCCATCTTGTTTAAGTAGGGGCCCAATACTGGATGTTGTTCACGACTTTGATTTGGCATAAGAAAAGAAATACTTTGAGTTTCTTTCGATTTCATTTATGGCTTTTAGTTCTTCCCGCAATTCCTGACTCCTATAAGATTCCTTTAGCTTAAGTTCGATGTTTGCTATTTCTCTGACCCTACGCTCTGTTATTCTTTTCCGTCGCCTGTCTCTTTCTACTTTACATCTACTCCTCCTTTTTCTTAAAGTAATATGCCTTGAGCATACATCGAGTGCCACGTTAATCAGTTTTAGGCATAAGTTGGGGTCTGTGTTGCTTAGTCTAACTTCCCATGTGAGGGAAAAGTTCAATAGATAGGAGTAGCGAGGGAGTATATAGTAACAATAGTTTCATTGCCGGCTACTTGTTATGGTAGGGTAAGTCAAGCTCCTGCTATTCCTGCCTTTTTTCCCCTTCCCCGAAATTGATAGTTTCCTTGCCGGCTACTTGTTAAGGTAGGGTAAGTCAAGCTCCCGCTATTCCCACCTTTTTTCCCCCACCCCGAAAGTGATAGTTTGACTGCCGGCTGCTTGTTAAGGTAGGGTCAGTCTAGCTCCCGCTATCCCTTCCCCTCCTTCTTCCCCCCCCCGAAAGGTGACGTATGGGGCTCCGGTCCAAACAGTAATCACTAGACTCACAGTTCCCAGCACTACTGTAAGTACATGCCTGCCTCGTATTCTAGTGGATTTATTGGTTAAAAGCTTCACTTCTGACCAATAATAAACTTAGTCCTTTCAGTCTTGCTCTAAGTTGACTGTTGTAATAATCACCACATCTTTTAGGTATTGTACTTATCATGGAGAGTGATTTCTTAAGCAGTGGGTAACCTGTCTATCTTTCCAGCTTGGATGACAGAGAGGGTCACCTGCCAATCAACAAGTAGAACTGATGGAGATGGACTAACGTCCTGAGACTTCCCCTTTTTGGATTTAATTACCTGTGCACCTGTATGAAATTGCAGGACGTAACCCCTCATCATTGCAGCGGTAAAGAACCTGCTTCCTGTCATCGGGATAGAATACTCACGGCTATCCTGTGAAGAACGAACCGGTGGGTTGTAACCAACACCTGAGGCCCCCTCCCCATCATCAGCAACGGCTACGATTTCAACAACACGCAGTGTCACCAACACCAGACACCCACGTTTTATATACATTTATATTAGCATTGAATTCAGTTATCATTTATATTTTTCATTTTTCATTTTCTTTAATGTAGGATTAATACTTCATATTTAAGTGTTTTATATTTTATATTTTCTATATAATAGTGTTTATGTTTGTCTGTTATTATTTCTTCTTCTATTCATTAATTTTCCTGAGGAGGAGCCAGCCTTGGTAATACTGTCTGAAGTTGTTACAGGGCTGAGTAAGCCTTCACAAGTGGCGACCTTGCCAGGATCAACTCTACTGAATCAAGATTCAACTCCATCTCGAATCTACCATTGGAACTTCAACGCCGCATACCACAGACGGTTACCACCAGCCATGAGTAATCATTCTCTATTGTAGGACTACAGTACAGGTATTTAAAAGATTTGGTGATTGTTATAGTCTCAATTTATTGTAAGTCAAGTTAAGGCAGGAATACTAGTTAATTCTGCCATCTATTTTTGTGTGAGCTTGAAACACTTTGGAGGATTAGACTCTAGGGACCCGAGATTTTCCAGTGACAATTTGTTTCACTGAGCTCTTTATTATATCAAGGGAACTGTCATAGGACACTCTTGATTTGTTGGTGAGAAGATTGGATGGTCAAGTGACCCCATTCTACTTACTGTTTGCTCGGAGCCGGCATAGAACCCTTCGTTTTCATTAATGCATATTGTTTAATTGAAGCAGGGATCGAGCCCTCTGGTTTATTTACAGTTTGAGGGAGCAGGAATTGAACCCTCCATTTTCTTTAATACCCGTTTCATTTCCCCTGATAGTTTAAGTTATTCTTGCAAGCATGGAGGAATACCAGTTTTGGATGAACGCTGGAAGTAAGTTAGGAATAACAGGGAAAAATTTAGAATCTTTCATTAGTGCTAAGATCCAGGAAAGACTTGAAAGAGAGAGAATTGAGAGAGAAGAGAGACAGAAAGGGAAAGAGAAGAGAAAAAGGAGAGAGAGAGAATCGAAAGAGAAGAGAAAAAGGAGAAAGAGAACCTTGAAAGACAGGAGAAAAAGGAGAGAGAGAGAATTTAGAGAGAAATCCAAGAAAGACAGTTAGAAAGAGAAAGAAAAGACAAAAAGGAGCTTGATAGACTTGATCGTGAAGAAAGAGCTAAAATACGTGAGGAACAGGCTAAAATACGTGAGGAACAGGCTAAAATAAGAGAACTTGAGGATTGAGCAAAGGATAGAGAAGTTGAGGAAAAAGCTAGAGAACTTGAGTTAATAGAGAGAGAAAAGGATCGCTAGCTCGAAAAATCTCGCCTTGAATTAGAGAATAAAAAGTTAACTTTAACACAACAACAATTAGAGGAAGGAGTAATGGAACAACGTGCAGTCAGTGCACATATTCCAACACCTAATTTACCTCCCTTCACAGAGGGGGAAGACATAACTTCATACATAATCAGGTTTGAAAATACCGCTACCCTCTGTGAATGGCCTGCTGATACCTGGACTACCAGGTTAGGAATGTTATTTTCTGGTACAGCCTTGAATATCTATGCAACTTTGTCGCAGGATATCATATGTAATTATAACCTACTGAAGAAGGCAATCCTTAAAGCATATCAAAAAACCACTAATTCTTAGAGGAAAGATTTCAGGTATGCCACCTTACAGCCTGGCCAGAACTTTCAGTAGTTACAGGTAACAACACTCTTTCGTTTGTTCGACTTTTGGATAGAGAGTGATCACAGTTATGAATCTCTTAGAGACTTCATGGTTGCTGACCAGTTCCTGACAGCTCTTCCCCATCAGATACGAACATTCATCAGAGAACGTAACCTGATTAAAGCTGAGGAAGTTGCTGAGGCTGCTGACCTGTATGCTGAGGCTCACAATTCCTATAAAGACCTAAAGGGATCGAACCCTAAGGGCAAGGGTTCATCAGACCTTAAGAAATCAAAGCCTCTAGTGGAAAGTAAAATGACTTCTTTTATTCCTGTTTGTCATTTGTGTGGTGTTAAGGGACATAAACGTCCAGATTGTCCTTCTAAGAAGGTCCAAAAAGTTGGAAGATGTTTTAAAGACTGTAATGACCAAGCACCCTTCTGTTCAGGAACAGTTAATGGACTTAATGTATCTACCATTTTACGAGACACTGGATGCACATGTATAGTCATTTCTGATAAGCTGTTCCCTAACCTTAAAGAAACTCATTCCTCTGCTATACTTTCAGACTACTTGGGCCGTACGGACACTTTTCCTACCTTCCGTTGTTATATTAGGTCTAAATGGTTCACAGGTTGGTCTGAAGCCGTACTAGCTCCCATCACTTCTTTCTCCATACTAATAGGTAATGTGAAAGGTGCCATTCTTCCTTCTGAGGTTGACCTTTCATCACCAAAGATGGACATAGGTGTTTCAGATCCTCTTTCTGTAGAGTCAGAGAAGCCCCTCGAAAGTTCAGATGAGACAAAGTCTCGTGAGATTCATGTGGGATTAAAAACCAGTGATGCTACTCTCGAAAGCCAGGTAGTAGGATCACCAGTTCACATATTAGATGAAAGTGAAGATATCACCTCCGATACTATAAATGTCTTGACTAGGGCTCAGACCAAAGCCCAGGCTTCTCCTACTGTCCATCCTTTGATTTTCCCTGACTTTAAGCCTTTAGACATATCGAAGGACTCCTTTGTCAGTTTGCAACGTAATTGCACTTCTCTTCAGAATTGCCATAATACCGCTAAACAAAATCAAGTTATCCAAAGGAAAAACTTTTCATATAAATTTGAATATATAAAAGGTATCTTGTACAAGTCAGTATTCAAATTAAATTCAGATGAGATAGACTATTCCATCTTAGTTGTTCCAAGTCAATGCAGAGAGACTGTTCTTAAAATGGCTCATGACCTGCCAGTGGCCGGACATTTCTCGCATCGTAAAACCTTAAATAAAATTAGGGAAACCTATTTCTGGCCAAAAATGTTCTCAGATGTCACTACGTATTGTAGATCGTGTGAAGTTTGCCAACTGTCATCCTCCCGAGGTACCAGGCGAGTACCTATGGTCAAAATGCCAGTCTTTACGGTACCTTTCGAAAGAGTAGCTATTGACATCGTTGGTCCTTTATCTCCACTTTCATCTTGGGGACATAGATTTATATTATATATATTAAATATATTATATATATTAAAGACCATAACGACTACAGAAGTGGCTGAAGCCTTTTTGTCCATCTTCTCCAGAGTGGGCATCCCTAGAGAAATTTTGTCTGACCGTGGGACACAATTCACATCTGACTTAATGCAACATCTATACCAACTTCTGGGAGTGAAGCCTCTCTTCACCACACCCTATCATCCCAGCTGTAATGGGAGGATTGAGCGCCAACATTCGATTCCCAAGTCCATTTTAAGGAAACTTTGCTCCCTTAAACCTAAGGAGTGGCATCGTTACCTACCCTGTGCTTTGTTTGCCATGAGGGAAGTTCCCAGTGACTCTTTGGGGTTTTCACCTTTTGAACTTCTCTGTGGTAGACAGGCTAGAGGCCCATTGTCCATCCTTCATGACTTATGGACTAATGAGGAGGTGAGTGCTGAGGTTCAGTCTTCTTAGCAGTTTCTCCTTGACCTTAGATCCAAACTTGAGGAGACCTCTGACATAGTTTCGAAAAACCTAAGCTTGTCAATGGACCAGTACAAAACCTATTTTGATTCCAAAAGTCAGAGGAGAAGTTTTAAAGTAGGGGATGAAGTTCTTATACTTTTGCCTATCAAGTCAAATAAATTATTAGTAGCATGGAAACGTCCATATAAAGTATTAAAAATTTGTGGGAAAGTTGACTACCTCATAGAAGTCAAGGGGAAACCTAAGCTTTATCATATCAACATCCTTAAGAAATATTACCGAAGAAATTCGGTTAACTGCCTTAATAACTTTGACTTAGTTTTTCCACACGAACTTGATAAGACAACTGAAGAATGTAAGGTGTGTGTAATTGACACCTCTAACTTAGACTATGATGAAGAACTACATGACTTGGTGACTCTGGACCACTCGGACGCAAACAACATTAATATTAATGAATCTTTGGATGACCATAAGAGACATGAACTACTTCAATGTGTGAGTAACTTTTCAGACGTCTTTACTGATATTCCAGGTGTTACCTCCACAGTAGTCCATAAGATTGACTTAGTGACGGACAATCCTATCAAACGAAAATTATACCCAGTCCCAGTTCACCTTAGGGATGCATTTGACCGAGAGGTAGACAAATTATTAAAACTAAAGATCATTGAACCTTCAGTATCTGCATATTGCTCACCAGTAGTCATGGTTAAGAAGGAGGATAATTCATATAGACTTGCTATTGACTTCAGAGGCCTTAATGCTATAACTCGGTGGGATGCTGAGCCTATGCCCTTAATAGATAGCGATCTACACAAATTTCATGACGCTTCCTTCTTTTCAGAGATTGATATTGCGCAGACATATCATCAAGTAATGTTAGATCCTTCTTCTAAGCAGTACACCGCTTTTCCTACACACCAAGGACTGATGCAATATAGAACTATGCCCTTCGGTTTGGCAACTGCCTGTGCTACCTACGTGAGACTGATGAGAAAGGTCTTGGGTAATATGCCAAATGTTTCAGTTTATTTTGATAACATTTACGTAATGACATCCACGTGGGGCGAACATATCCAAACAAACATCAGTTTTGCGTAGGTTACGCTCACATGGCCTCACTGCCAAGCCAAAGAAATGCTTCCTTGGGTATAACAAGATTAGATATCTTGGACTGATACTTTCTAATAACTCTCTGCATCCTCTCCCCAGTAAGATCAAAGCTTTATTAGAATTTAAATTCCCCAAAACCAAGAAGCTCATGCGTAGCTTTCTTGGTTCTGTAATTTTTTATGCACGGTTTATCCCGAACCTTACTGATCTTACAGGCATCTTATCCGACTTCCTTAAAAAGTCTGTGAAGGAACCTCTTGAACTTTCCGACGTAGCTCGGGAAAAGTTTAATGAGATTAAAAGTATCTTTTCGAAAGACCCTATACTTAAGATTCCAGATATTAATAAAACATTTTGCTTAAGAACTGATGCCTCCAATACTGGCTTAGGTGTGGTGTTACTACAATACCATGATGGTACTCCCTTCCCTGTATGCTTCCTAAGCCGGAAACTCCTTCCCACAGAAACGAGATACTCCACAATAGAAAAGGAATGTTTGACCCTTGTGTGGGGTATCTCCAAACTTAAATTTTATTTGCTGGGAAAAGAATTCATTTTAGAAACGGACCACAAACCTTTCATATACCTAGAAACTTTTAAGGGAACCAACAGTCGCCTCTTGAGGTGGACATTGACACTCCAGGCTTTTAAGTTCCATATTGTGTATATCAATGGTTCATCCAATTATTTCTCTGACTGGTTAAGTCGTGACAGTCAGTAGAAGCTTCTTGCCTTAAGTGACTTCCATATGTTAGAACTTTTTCCTCACCTATTCTTCTTATACTCCTTGACTATAAGTCTTGGTATGGGGGAGTGTGAGGGAAAAGTTCAATAGATAGGAGTAGCGAGGGAGTATATAGTAACAATAGTTTCATTGCCGGCTACTTGTTAAGGTAGGGTAAGTCAAGCTCCCGCTATTCCCACCTTTTTTTCCCCTCCCCGAAAGTGATAGTTTCCTTGCCAGCTACTTGTTAAGGTAGGGTAAGTCAAGCTACCGCTATTCCTGCTTTTTTTCCCCCACCCCGAAAGTGATAGTTTGACTGCTGGCTCCTTGTTAAGGTAGGGTCAGTCTAGCTCCCGCTATCCCTTCCCCTCCTTCTTCCCCCCCCCCACCGAAAGGTGACGTGTGGGGCTCCGGTCCAAACAGTAATCACTAGACTCACAGCTCCCAGCACTACTGTAAGTACATGCCTGCCTTGTATTCTAGTGGATTTATTGGTTAAAAGCTTCACTTTTGACCAATAATAAACTTAGTCCTTTCAGTCTTGCTCTAAGTTGACTGTTGTAATAATCACCACATCTTTTAGGTATTGTACTTATCATGGAGAGTGATTTCTTAAGCAGTGGGTAACCTGTCTATCTTTCCAGCTTGGATGACAGAGAGGGTCACCTGCCAATCAACAAGTAGAACTGATGGAGATGGACTAACGTCCTGAGACTTCCACTTTTTGGATTTAATTACCTGTGCACCTGTATGAAATTGCAGGACGTAACCCCTCATCATTGCAGCGGTAAAGAACCTGCTTCCTGTCATCAGGATAGAATACTCACGGCTATCCTGTGAAGAACAAACCGGTGGGTTGTAACCAACACCTGCGACCCCCCCCATCATCAGCAACGGCTACGCTTTCAACAACACACAATGTCACCAACACCAGACACCCACGTTTTATATACATTTATATTAGCGTTGAATTCAGTTATCATTTATATTTTTCATTTTTTTATTTTCTTTAATGTAGGATTAATACTTCATATTTAAGTGTTTTATATTTTCTATTTTCTATATAATAAAGTGTTTATGTTTGTCTGTTATTATTTCTTTTTCTATTCATTAATTTTCCTGAGGAGGAGCCAGCCTTGGTAATACTGTCTGAAGTTGTTACAGGGCTGAGTAAGCCTTCACATCCCAGCTTATATCATTTAGGACTTGGTTTACTTGGTCCCACTTTGTGTTCTTGTTATTGAAGATGAATTTGGTGAAGGCTCCCTCGTGACTGATCTCATTTTGTCGGTCTGGGGCTCCGCGAATACATGTCTCAACCTCGATTATGTTGTGATCTGAGTAGTTTATTGTTTTTGATATGGTGACATTTCGTATCAGATCATCATTGTTAGGAAAGATGAGGTCCAGTGTATTCTCCAGTCTAGTAGTCTCTGAACATAACTGACAATAACTGAACATAACTGATATGGTATCTTCTGCAAACTGCTTCTCTCTCAACCACGTCAGCAGAAGCTTCTCCATCTTTTCATGGATATAGGTCCGCAGCTTAGACGTTATGGCAACACACCCCCCCACTCTTCATAGATCTAAACTTACTCCCTGTTCAGAACATCCACACTTACTACTGTGCAATCTATATCTACAGGACCTTAAATTCTAATATTAACCTTGACCTAAAACGCTTTCTTGATAGTTGTGACAGGATCCACAGGCATAACACCAGACACAAACATCTCTATGACATTCCCCATGTTCGACTAAACCTTTACAAAAATTCAATGTATTTCAAAAGACCTAAAATCTGGAACACCCTACCTGAAAACTCTAGAACTGCAGACACATTCATCACTTTCAAAACTACAGTTAGAAAACATCTTATCTCCCTGATCCACCCCGACAACTAACTACATGATAACCACCTGGTGATTCAAAATTATATTCACTCACCCACTGACTATGAACCAGAAATACTAATCTTAATCTTAAAATAATAAATCCTAACTAGCCATAAGTTTGCCTATGATACTCAAATGTAGACACCATGTATTGTGCCAAAACAAAAGCATTCACATTGCTAAACTCACAAATTATGATGTAATCACTTAGCCTTAATACTATAAATTACAGAATGGCATATGGACAATTAAAGGCTCAGCTCCGCGAACTTAATAGCTTTGTACAAAGCACCTCACCGTAGATGCTACAAGTGTCAGCGCTGGGGTCACATTGCTTGGAAATGCTCATCTAAGTCACACTGGTGTGCAGTGTGTGCCAAGGCCCATCCTTCTCACCAGTGCTATGATATGATCAAGAAACACCAGACCGTTGCATTAGAATGTATCAATTGTAAGACTCCAGGAGTCACAGCTGCTCATGCTGACTGCAGAGCGAAAGCTGCCCACATCGCCAGCCGCAGAGCTCCCGCCTCACCCATCACCCCCCATGATGAGGCAATAGGCCTACCAGATACTTCATGTCTGAATACTGACCCTTGCCTGAACTCAGACAATATGGTTGAGCGAGTCACTCTGGGAGTACATCAACAGAGCACGATCACGTCTGCTATCAACACTAGTAATGCTGCTGGTGTTGACACCATCTGTCTGGCTGAGTCAGCTGTCAGTCAGCCACCTGACTCAGCTGATCGGGACTTCATACTTCCTGATGACGCTAGTCTTGCTGGGGTGGTACACAACATGCAGCTGCGCATAACAGTACTGGAGAAGCAACAATGGTGTTTGAAACAACAACTTGAGCACCACGAGGAAAAACTTACAGAGGTTGCAAATGAGTACATCAACCCACAGATAGTCAGCCATTATGAAAATGAGTGTGGTGATGATGAACAAACTGATGATTGCAGTGGTGTTAATAATCACAAAAACGATGAATCTGATAGTGGTGTTTACAATCACAGTGAAGATGATAAGGGCAGTGAAGACCATCATGATAGTCAACCTGATGAGTGTAATGTATTGATAGATACTGAGTGTGGAGATGACCCGGTTGTTGATAATGGTGTATGTATCACTGGTCATAATGATGAGGGAAGTGATACATGTGATGATAGTGATGAGTGTAATAAAAGCGGAGAGTTGAGTGCGAGGGATAGTGTCACCTTCCATACATTCACAGACAAAGAGCGCAGTGACCTCTGTGTACAAAGACTCCCAAGAGGTCTCACTAATGGAAGTGCACTTAGGAGACTCATGGATAAGGATAATACTGATGATATTGATATTGATTATGTCTGTTTGTTATTTAGTAAGTTTTTTCATTTTGCTGAGAAATTGAAAACTATCCCTGGACTTTTATAATGGAACCAAACTCGTATAAACTATCCATTTTAAGTTGGAATATTGCGTCACTTAGAAAAAGATTTTCTGACCTGCATCATAAAGTAACCACTGAATCCATTGATATTGTGTGTCTACAAGAGTGCAGAGTCCCTGAAAAATCCCAACCCCCTAAATTGCCATCGTTTGTTGCATATAACCTCAAATCTACTAATTCTTGTGTTCTATATATTAAAAAATCACTTCCCCATCAACTTCTTGCACATAAGAAAACAGAGGGGCTACAGTATCACGGTGTTAGGATTTATATTGGGAACTCTGCTCTCAACATATTTAACTTGTACGCTCCTGCTGATAAGTTTAATTACTTGGAGCTCCCAACTTGTGCTCAGTCTGAACCTACTCTCATTATTGGTGATTATAATGCTAGACACAAAAGCATTGGAAACTCTCAGTTTGGTAATCGTAATGGCAATCAACTGTTGTCACTCTTAAACAGTCATGATAATGTGCAAATTGTAGGTGACCTTGAACCCACACATATCTATGGAGGTGTCCTTGATCTGTGTCTTGGCTTCAACATTACTTCTGCCAGCTGTGAGTCTTCCATTGTAACAGATATAGCGTCTGATCATTTCCCAAGGCTAACCTCTCTAGATATTGGTAATACTATTCTCCCTGGTGGGATATTCAAACGGAAACGTCTTAATGTTTCCCCTGATCAACATGATGACTTTGTTGCACATGTGACTGACTGGTATAATTCCTATGAGTGTACCTCTGTCGAGACTTTTAACAATGACCTTGTGAGCAGTATTCAGAACTTCTTAGAGCCGCCTCTGAAACCTCCTACTACTCTAAATCCAAATGACTTCCATAATAATCATAAGTCTTATAAAAATCATACCTATTACAATGATTCTAAACTTCGAACATTGAAACGTACTGCTCGCAGACTAGGCCTAGCCTATAGAAACCATCGTACCCCTGAAATGCTGAGCCTCTTCCAAACTGCCCTTGCTGCTGCCAGAGAGCGTATGACAGAGCTGCGGCAAACAGACTGGGAACAATTTGTCAATGGTCTCAATGCTCACACCCCACTTAGCCGGGCATGGAGGGACATAAATAGAATTAAGGGTAACAGAACTGGGCAGATCGCGCACCACAGGGCGAATGAGTTAGTCAGTGCTTGGGCTGCTACATCTAGCTATGACAGTCTTCCCAGTACCACACAGGAGAAATTAATGGACAAATATGATGCAAGGGAGAGACTTGTTTGCTTTATGCTCAGCAAGGCAGATGACTGCAACATTCCTTTCACTAATTATGAACTTGATGCAGCACTAACTAAGGGCAACTCCACGTCGCCTGGTGAGGATGGTATTACTTACAACATACTCAGATTGCTGTGTCGAGTACCAGGTAATCCTTTACTTGAATTATATAACATGAGTTATGTCACTGGGGAGCTCCCTAAATCATGGACCAATAGCCTCATTATTCCCATTCCTAAGCCCAATCAACAAAACTCATTTCGCCCAATATCCCTTACTAGCTGCTTGTGTAAAACATTTGAAAGGATGATTCTTAATCGTCTTATGCACAGAATTAAGGAATTCTTGTCACCCCGGTTGCATGGCTTCATGCATGGAAGGAGTGTGCATCATTGCATTACCACCTTTCTCACTCTGCACACTGACAGCTCATACACTACGTTCCTTGACCTTAAATCCGCTTTTGATGTAGCCAACAGACATGTAATCATTAGTGAACTTGCCAGAATGGATGTTGGAGGATGGCTTCTCCGCTGGATTAAAGGCTACCTGTCCAACAGAAAGTCGTCTGTGTTGTTCCAGGGACATAGAAGTGTAACTAAAGATTTTGAATTAGGAACCCCACAGGGAGGTGTGCTTAGTCCCACCCTTTTCAACATTTTGATTAATGCCTTACTTAATGCCATGCCTAGCCAGCCCCATCATTATATGGTTAGTTTTGCTGATGACATAATGATTCACACTACCGGATTCTCCAACACCCAAAACATTCTTAATCATGTTTTAGCCTCGTGTCAGGACCTGGGGTTAATAATCTCAGGGGATAAAACAAAGATACTCAACAGGCGTCCTCCTCGGCAGAGAGGCACAGTTCGTCAGATCCAGTTGCATGATGGGTCTCTTCTAGAATATGTAAGCAGATACAGGTATCTAGGCTTTGAGGTTCCACTACTTGGACCTGTTGTAACGAGACTTTGTCGCCAATACAAAGAAAGGCTGAGAGCACTTAGAGTTGTGGCAGGTTTTCATCCCAGGTATGGTGCTAATGTTAAAATTGTGAAAATGATGTATCTTGCTTATATTAGATCATTGGTTGATTATGCAGCGCCACTACTTGCACTCGTGTCTGACTGGAAGCTTGGAGGGCTGGAAAAACTGCAAAACGAAGCAATGAGGATCATCCTAGGATGCCCTCGTACTGCCAAAATTTTAAATATGCGGAAAGAACTTAATATTCCAAGCATTAGAGATCGTGTTACTGAAAGAAATATCCTTATTGGGGTCAATATGCTTAGGCGAGCCCATTCAAACCCCTGCACAGAAGCCCTCCAAACTTTCCTCAGCACTGGTGAACATCCTTCCAGATGGATCGAAAAAACTGGAACCGACCTCCGCATGAACCAGCTACATGATCTATATCAAGTTGGACAACAGAGACATTTCCCTGCTCCATGGGATATTACCCCATTCCAAACTACCATTCCTCCATTTCCCCCCAAAACTCTTCTTAAATCACAACCAAAGCTTCGTCTTGAAGCCAAACATGATGCCTTAAGCTGTATTGATAACTTAGTCACACAGAACAATCTTTCACAAATTATTTACGTCGATGGTTCTGTTCACCAGTCCACTGGTGCAGCTGGTAGTGCTGCTGTTGTCACACAGAGTGATGGCTCTCATAAAGAAATTGGAGCACGCATCAATAACTGGGCCTCTACCCTTCAAACAGAACTGTTTGCCATACTCCTTGCACTCAAATGTGTCCATGTATCTAAGGTTGACACTTTAATTGTAACTGATTCTCTGTCATCCATAAATGCTCTCAACTCATTAAGTATAAATTGTGGCATGCTTTTGTCAGAAGCCAGACATAGATATGGTAAGATTGTGGACAGTGGAGTCAGAGTGCACATGCTGTGGATTCCATCTCACATTGGTCTTCAGATGCATGATAGAACTGATAAATTGGCTAAGCTGTATGCTTTCAAAGAGGGGGTAGATTACAATCTTGGGTTGTCAGTTAGCAGTTTGAGAACAATAATACGAAAAGAACTTCAAATGAACTTTATTGACTTAAGACTTAGGGAGATTGACACAAGTCAGTCCATCTATCATCATTCCATCATGCAGGAGGAGCCACATGTCTATGGTGCATCCAACAAGATAAGCAGACTCTTGGATGTCACTACTGCCCGGCTCCGGCTGGGTTACAAGTATCTTTGGCAGGTTAAATCACCACCACCAGATGTAGACCAAACGAAATGTAAACTTTGCCAGATGGACTATTGTCACACATTGCGTCATTATGTACTGGAGTGTGATAAAATTAATGAATTTAGAAACAACTCACTCAGAAGTGTTCAAGAAATGGCTAAGTATTTTATCCACAGTGGTATATTGCAGACCATTCTGGAGAAATACCCTGACTTTGCTAGCTGTAAATAAAGCATTACCACATGTGTGCATGTGTGCATGTGTGTGTGTGTGTGTGTGTGTGTGTGTGTGTGTGTGTGTGTGTGTGTGTGTGTGTGTGTGTGTGTGTGTGTGTGTGTGGGTGTGTGTGAGGGTGTGTGTGTGTGTGTGTGTGTGTGTGTGTGTGTGTGTGTGTGTGTGTGTGTGTGTGTGTGCGTGTGCGTGCGTTTGTGTGGGTGTGTGTGAGGGTGTGTGTGCGGGTGTGTGTGAGGGTGTGTGTGTGTGTGTGTGTGTGTGCGTGTGTGGGTGTGTGTGTGCGTGTGTGGGTGTGTGGGTGTGTGTGTGTGTGTATGTGTGTGTGGGTGTGTGTGAGGGTGTGTGTGTGGGTGTGTGTGAGGGTGTGTGTGTGTGGGTGTTGGTGTGTGTGTGTGTGGGTGTGTGTGTGTGGGTGTGCGTCCTTGTGTGTATGCATATATTTGTACGCTCGTGTGCACATGTCCGTGCGTGCGCCCTCGTGTGTGTATGTGCGCGCGCGCGCTAGTGTGGGTGTATGATCCACTTAATATTTGTATTTATAACTCATTACAATTGTGATCAGTGGTTCATTACTTTGTAATTTGTTCATGACTGTAACCATGTATAGGAGTGAAGCTGATTCATTACCTCTGTAACTTGCCATGATTAGTGACCAGATCTACCTGGAGTTCATTACCTTTGTAACTAGTTCAGCTGTCATAACTTTGGGGTCCAGTCACTGGACCCATTATGTACCTTTGTAATCTTTTGACTACCGCCCATAGGATGGGTATGGGGTGCATAAAGATATTAAACTAAAGTGTGTGTGTGTGTGTGTGTGTGTGTGTGTGTGTGTGTGTGTGTGTGTGTGTGTGTGTGTGTGTGTGTGTGTGTGTGTGTGTGTGTGTGTGTGGTGTGTGTGACTCAACAATCAATATTTGCACCAATAACTCATTACAGTTGTGACCGGGTGTGGAAGTGTGAATTGCTCATTACTCTATAATTTGTTCATGATTGTAGCCAAAGTATAAACGTAAGTAACCATTCTACAGAATTCATTACCTTTGTAACTTGTGAGCTCATTACCTTTGTACCTAGTTCAGCTATCAAAACTTTGGGGGCCCAGTCCCTGGACCCATTACGTACCTCTGTAATCTGTAAATACCTTTGTAACTTGTCATGATTGTGACCAGACTTACCTGGAGTTCATTACCTTTGTAAATTGTGAGTTCATTACCTTTGTAAATTGTGAGTTCATTACCTTTGTAAATTGTGAGTTCATTACCTTTGTAAATTGTGAGTTCATTACCTCTGTAACTTGCTCAGCTATCAAAACTTTGGAGTCCAGTCCCTGGACCAATTATGTACCTCTGTAATCTTTTGACTACCGCCCACAGGATGGGTATGGGGTGCATAATAAACATATTAAACTAAAAACTCCGCGAACTTAGTAAGACACCAGAATTGTTAACTGCCTATAATGACATAATTGCTGAGCAGTTACTTAATAAATTTATAGAAGAGGTACCTCCTGAGCAAGCCAAAATTCATGGTCACTATTTGCCACATCACGGAGTGAAGAAGGATTCTAAGACCACTCCTTTGAGGATTGTGTTTAATTGTAGTGCCAGGAGTAACAAAAATGTACCTAGTTTAAATGACTTATGACAGGTCCGTCGTTGACGGAAAAATTAGGAGATATCTTATTAAATTTCAGAGTGAAGAATTATGCCTTTACAGCTGACATAAGTAAAGCTTTCCTAAGAGTGGGTTTACAAGAGGCTGACTGGGATTGTACCCACTTGTTATGACCTGAGAATCCTATTGACCCACTTAGCCCTCTGAAAACCTTTCACTTTAGAAGCGTATTATTTTGTGCTACATCCAGTCCGTTCCTACTTCAAGCGACGATAAATGCACACCTTAAACGTATGGAAAGTCCATTGAGTAAAGTAATGAGCAAACAATTTTATGTGGACAATTTCCTGGGTGTGACGTCAACTGAAGAGGAACTGTTAATGACTTATGGAGAGGCTAATAAAATAATGCAAAGTGCAAATATGAGTCTGAGGGAATGGAATAGTAATTAGTCCAAATTAAAGAACAAAATAAGTAAAGATTACCCTGGAGATGAAGTGTCAAAATGTAGTAATGTATTGGGTTTAACTTGGGATATTGAGAGAGATTTGTTAATGTTAAAACCTATTAATTACAGTATGCCCAATAAATTAACTAAGAGAGTTTTGCTTGCTGAAGTTTCCAAATGTTTTGATCCACTTGGTTTAGTGTCACCTCTTACTATAAGAGGGAAATTATTAATTCAGGAAGCATAGAAACTTAAACGTGCTTGGGATGAAATTCTACCTGAGGAATTCATTAACAGGTGGGATGAATTAATTGGTGATTATGAGAAAATTCCAATGTTGGAGTTCCCATGCCAGTTGGCCAATCCAAATGGGAAAAATGTACTCCACATTTTTTGTGATACTTCAAAATTGGCATATGGAGCAGTTGCTTACCTTCAATGTAGTAGTGTTATCTCTCTTGTTATG
The DNA here is from genome assembly GCF_038502225.1 of Cherax quadricarinatus. Classification (NCBI taxonomy): domain Eukaryota; kingdom Metazoa; phylum Arthropoda; class Malacostraca; order Decapoda; family Parastacidae; genus Cherax; species Cherax quadricarinatus. The sequence goes on from NC_091316.1 coordinate 27,585,358, forward strand.
TCTAAGGCTGAAGTGTCTCCAATTAAATCACGTACCTTGCCTCAGTTGGAATTAACAGCCATTTATGTAGGTGTCAAATTAGCTAATTATATAAGAAATAAGTTGCAGGAGACAAATATTAGTGACACTAATTTGGTCTGATAATGAGGTATCCTTACAATGGATTCATAATGGAAACAGTAAAATTGTGTACATTCAAAACAGAGTCGCTGAAATTAATCAGATGCAAGAGAAGTATAATAGTTTGGGTCAGCATGTGTTAACATTTATTCATATACCTGGTGAGGAGAATCCAGCTGATTTCTTGTCTCGAGGTTTACCTTATGCTAAATTTGTAAATGCTGTATCATGGTTTAAAGGACCGAGCTGGTTGGTAAATAAAGCTAATTGGCCTGTACAAAAGGCGTATATTACTCCTGTTGAAATTACTGTGACCACTAATCCAATAGTTTGTCCTCCCTTAGCCATTGACATAAATAGGTATTCTTCTTTACCCAAACTAATCAATGTAACTAAGTTGGTGTTTAAGTTTCTAAACAAGATGAATATATCATATAAGTTTTCACATCCTCTTGAATATTGGATAAAGAGGGTACAGGAGGAAATCTATGGAAATGAGATTAAATTGATGATGAAAAGAAAAATTGTGAAAGGTTCTATAATAGAGAAATTGGGGCTGTATTTAGAGAACAATGTGATTAGGTGCAGAGGTAGGTTACAAAATGCTGAATTGGATGATTATGCTAAACACCCTATCTTACTGCCCTAAACTCATCATCTAACCGCCGATGGTGCTTACCGTCACGCTCCGAACGGTTTGAGCTAAAGCCGCCTGCCGGCTTGCACGGGGTGCTCTTCACCGAGTGTCCCGAGTGACCGGCACAATTACTTTGAAAAAATTAGAGTGCTCAGAGCAGGCTAATTGTTCTAAATGCCCATAAAAATGTAATGCATGGTGGGGTACAAGACACCTTAAATTGTATCAGGAAAACTTTCTGGATTCCACATGGACGGCAAAGTGTAAAAAGGGTGATTAAATCTTGTGTAATATGTCGCCGTGTGGATGCCAGATCCTATATATACCCAGGTCCTCCACCATTGCCAAATGAGCAATTTGAGTCGTTTAGCAACGAACCCCGCTCGGCCTCAGTGTGGAAAATACTGTATATATTTTCCAGAAATTCAGTATTTATATGTATATAGATGTCCATACTGTATTTAATAATATTTATATCATAGAAAACGGAAAGCCTGCGTCTGCGCAGAAGAGTCAGTCGCCATTGTTAATTTGAATTGGACACTAACGGTAGTGTATAATGGGAAGAATTTTTCGTGCTCTAGAGGTTAAAATTGGGCTGACACCTCTCAAATAGAAGGCGAAATTGTTGGATGTGCATTCCTGCATAACTTGAGATATCAGGCGACTGAACAAGACAGCTCCAGGAACCTCAGATAAGTCTCTTATGTTATAACTCTGGCCAGTTCTTATTTTCATGCATAGACAGAGGTTTTCTGAGTATGATACACCTTGATTTCCAGTCAAATTGGTGAGTGATTTTTAAGATATTCTCCTTCTGTTATGTATATGTGTATCTATAATAATTTATTATTTTTAATATACAGTCCACATATTTATATATTTACCAGTATTCCTGGTGATACATATTTCATTGGTAATTAATAGGTCCAGAGCAACTTGTGGATATGACAGTGATAGGTATCGAAGGGGGACATTTTTTGCGACCTAGGTGTCCCAAATTCCTACTTGTCTAACTGACAAATAATAATTATCTGTGTATATTTACTGTTATGTACATAATGATACTTTCAGATAAATGCAATTTTCCACAATAGTTATAATAATAATTATTATTAGAATAACAATAGAGCTTCAGTTCCCTAAATTAATAATAATAATACATTATTTTAACAGCGAGAGCTTCTGAACGAAGTCAGCTCAGTGAACTGTTTACCTAGCTGTGGGAGTAGTTCTCTCCTGCTTTGCTTACATTTTTGACAGTCATTTGGCCAAATTTTGCTTTTAGAACCATGGGTCCTAAGAAAGTAAGTGTAAAGGACAGTGCTGAGAAGAAAAAGAGGATGATTTTCATGTAATTAAAGCATGAAATCATAGATAAACAAGAGAGGTGTCTAGGTTTTGGGTTGAGGGGGAAGTGGGGGGGATCTGGCTTGTAACTCAAATGTTGGCTCGCAACTCAGAGCAAAAATCGACCAATCGACGGCTCGTATCTCAAAAAACTTGTACGTTTGGACACTTGTAAGTCAAGGTTCCACTATAATAAGATAATTATAACATTATACTACTATTGTTACTACTAGTACTACTACTACTACTAATAATAATAATAATATTAACAACAACAATAATTATAATATAATAATCATAATGTTTTTTCTACACAGTGTATGATACAACAGATACTGACATAGTTGATATCACTCATACATTTTATTAAGCCTCAGGTCACAATAGTTATATTAAGATTTGTTTATATTTTTTTATTATTATTAACACATTGGCCGTCTCCCACCAATGCAGGGTGGCTTGAAAAAGAAAAAAAAAACTTTCATCACTCCATCACTGTCTTGCCAGAGGCATGCTTACACTACAATTATGAAACTGCAACATTAGCACCCCTCCTTCAGAGCGCACTGTACTTCCCATCTCCAGGATTCAAGTCCTGCCTGCCCGTTTCCCTGAATCCCTTCATAAATGCTTACACTCCAACAACACATCAAGTCCTAAAAACCATTTGTCTTCATTCACTCTTGTCTAACACTCACACGCTTGCTGGAAGTCCAAGCCCCTTGCACACCAAACCTCCTTTACCCCTTCCCTCCAACCTCTCCTAGGTCAGCCTCTACCCTGCCTTCTCTACACTACCGATTTATGCAGTCTCAAAGTCATTCTATTTTGTTCCATCCAGCAAGGTTCACTGTTAAGCCAGTCTATTTTGTTCCTTCCTGTCTACATGTCCCAACCACCTCAATAACCCCTCCTCATCCCTCTGGATAATAGTTTTGGTAATCCCATGCCTCCTCCTAATTTCCAAACTAAGACTTCTCTCCATTATATTCACACCACACATTGCCCTCAGACATGACATCTCCACTGCCTCCAGCCTTCTCTTCGTTGCAGCATTAACCACCCATGCTTCACACCCATGCAAGAGCATTGGTATAACTATACTCTCATACAATTCCTTCTTTGCTTACATGGACAGATTTCTTTGTCTCCACAGACTCCTAAGTGCACCACTCACCTTTTTCCCCTCATCAATTCTATGATTCACCTCATCTTTCATAGACCCATCTGCTGACACGTCCACTCCTAAATATCTGAATATATTCACCTCCTCCATACTCTCTCCCTCGAACCTGAAATTTTACTGTAAAAGTTCACTGGAATCACTGGAATCAGATCAAATATTGAAGAATGGCTTTTCTGATTGGCATCAAACTTTTACAATGGTTGGCTTTATTAAAACTGTCACTCACGACGAGCTGCGTAAATTACAATTTTCCAGGTTTTATTAAGTAAATTGTTTCTTGTGTAATAACTAGAGAATGTCTCTTCTGATCGGTTTCAACTCATAAATGCTGGTGATTCTTATTGGAAGAATTTTTGCAAAGAAAAAAAATGTGAGTTGTTTGGGTGCCAGTTTGCCAATTTTATTTACATGGATTTTTTTTAATTCATGAAAATAATTTTTTTTTCTTAAGGGATTGTAGAGAATTTTAAATAAAACGTAAATGAAAAAAGTAAACTAGACAAATAAAAAATTCTGGTGTGTTTTTAAGTTTAATTGATTAAGTTCAGTATATTATTTTGCACTGATGGTGGCGAGGGGCTCTTGATGGTGGCGAGGAGCTCTTGATGGTGGCGAGGAGCTCTTGATGGTGGCGAGGAGCTCTTGATGGTGGCGAGGAGCTCTTGATGGTGGCGAGGAGCTCTTGATGGTGGCGAGGAGCTCTTGATGGTGGCGAGGAGCTCTTGATGGTGGCGAGGAGCTCTTGATGGTGGCGAGGAGCTCTTGATGGTGGCGAGGAGCTCTTGATGGTGGCGAGGGGCTCTTGATGGTGGCGAGGAGCTCTTGATGGTGGCGAGGAGCTCTTGATGGTGGCGAGGAGCTCTTGATGGTGGCGAGGAGCTCTTGATGGTGGCGAGGAGCTCTTGATGGTGGCGAGGAGCTCTTGATGGTGGCGAGGAGCTCTTGATGGTGGCGAGGAGCTCTTGATGGTGGCGAGGAGCTCTTGATGGTGGCGAGGAGCTCTTGATGGTGGCGAGGAGCTCTTGATGGTGGCGAGGAGCTCTTGATGGTGGCGAGGGGCTCTTGATGGTGGCGAGGAGCTCTTGATGGTGGCGAGGAGCTCTTGATGGTGGCGAGGGGCTCTTGATGGTGGCGAGGAGCTCTTGATGGTGGCGAGGAGCTCTTGATGGTGGCGAGGAGCTCTTGATGGTGGCGAGGAGCTCTTGATGGTGGCGAGGGGCTCTTGATGGTGGCGAGGAGCTCTTGATGGTGGCGAGGAGCTCTTGATGGTGGCGAGGAGCTCTTGATGGTGGCGAGGAGCTCTTGATGGTGGCGAGGAGCTCTTGATGGTGGCGAGGAGCTCTTGATGGTGGCGAGGGGCTCTTGATGGTGGCGAGGAGCTCTTGATGGTGGCGAGGAGCTCTTGATGGTGGCGAGGGGCTCTTGATGGTGGCGAGGGGCTCTTGATGGTGGCGAGGAGCTCTTGATGGTGGCGAGGAGCTCTTGATGGTGGCGAGGGGCTCTTGATGGTGGCGAGGAGCTCTTGATGGTGGCGAGGAGCTCTTGATGGTGGCGAGGGAGCTCTTGATGGTGGCGAGGGGCTCTTGATGGTGGCGAGGAGCTCTTGATGGTGGCGAGGAGCTCTTGATGGTGGCGAGGGGCTCTTGATGGTGGCGAGGAGCTCTTGATGGTGGCGAGGAGCTCTTGATGGTGGCGAGGGGCTCTTGATGGTGGCGAGGAGCTCTTGATGGTGGCGAGGAGCTCTTGATGGTGGTAAGGAGTTCTTGATGGTGGCGATAGGCTCTTGATGGTTGAACCTCAGTGTCTAAAACTCCACCTCACTAGAGCCTCAGTGTCTAAAACTCCCCCTCACTAGAGCCTTAGTGTCTTATACTCCGCCTCATTGGAACCTCATGTGTCTTGTACTTCACCTCACTGGAGGTTCAGTGTCTTATAATCCACCTGATTGGAGCCTCAGTCTCCTATACTGTACCTCACTGGAGCCACAGTGTCTTGTACTCCACCTCACTGGAGCCTCAGTCTACTATACTCTGCCTCACTGGAGCCTCAGTGTGTTATACTCAGTCTCACTGGAGCCTCAGTGTCTTATACTCCACCTTACTGGAGCCTCACTGTCTCATAATTCGCCTCATTGGAACCTAAGTCTCCTAAACTTCACCTCACTGGAGGCTCAGTGTCTTATGCTCCACCTCACTGGAGCCTCAGTGTCTTATACTTCGTCTCTCTGGAGCCTCAGTCTCATATAATCTACCTCACTGGAGCCTCAGGGTCTTATACTCCACCTCACTGGACCCTCAGTGTCATACTCCATACTGTCATACTCTGCCTCACTGGAGCCTCAGTGTCTTATACTCCACCTTACTGGAGCCTCACTGTCTCATAATTCGCCTCATTGGAACCTAAGTCTCCTAAACTTCACCTCACTGGAGGCTCAGTGTCTTATGCTCCACCTCACTGAAGTCTCAGTGTCTTATACTTCGTCTCTCTGGAGGCTCAGTCTCATATAATCTACCTCACTAGAGCCTCAGTGTCTTATACTCAACCTCACTGCAGCCACAGTGTCACACTCCTCCTCACTGGAGCCTCAGTGTCTTATGTTCCACTTCACGGTATCCTCGGTGTCTTATACTCCCCCTCACCACAGCCTCAATGTCTTATACTCTACCTCACTATAGCCTTGCTGTCTTATTCTCAGCCTCACTGGAGCCTCAGTCTCATATATTTTACGTCACTGGAGCCTCAGTGTCTTGTACTCCACCTCACTGGAGCCTCAGTCTCCTATACTCTACCTCACTGGAGCCTCAGTTTCTTATACTCCACCTCACTGGAGCCTCAGTGTCTTATACTCCACCTCAGTGGGGCCTCAGTGTCTTGTACTCAGTCTCATTGGAGCCTCCGTGTCTTATACTCCACCTCACTGGAGCCTCAGTGTCTTATAATTCGCCTCACTGGAGCCTGAGTCTCCTATACTCTACCTCACTGGAGCCTCAGAGTCTTATACTCCACTTCACTGTAGCTTCAGTGTCTTACTCCACCTCACTGGAGCCTCAGTGTCTTATACTCCCCCTCATTAGAGCCTTAGTGACTTATACTCCGCCTCACCACAGCCTCAATGTCTTGTACTCTATATCACTAGAGCCTTACTGTCTTATTCTCCGCCTCACTGGAGCCTCAGTCTCCTATACTCTACATCACTTTAACCTCAGTGTCTTGTACTCCACCTCTCTGGAGCCTCAATTTCTTATACTCCACCTCACTGGTCGCTTAGTGTCTTATTCTCCACCTTTGTGTCTTATACTCCGCCTCACTGGAGCCTCAGTCTCCTATTCTCTGCCTCACTTTAGCCTCAGTGTCTTGTACTCCTTCTCACTGGAGCCCCAGTGTCTTATACTGCACCTCAATGGAGCCTCTATGTCTTATACTCCACTTCAATGGAGCCTCTGTCTTATACTCCGCCTCACTGGAGCCTCATTTTCTTATACTCCACCTCACTGGTCACTTAGTGTCTTATACTCCACCTCACTGGTCACTTAGTGTCTTATACTCCACCTCACTGGTCACTTAGTGTCTTATACTCCACCTCACTGGTCACTTAGTGTCTTATACTCCACCTCACTGGTCACTTAGTGTCTTATACTCCACCTCACTGGTCACTTAGTGTCTTATACTCCACCTCACTGGTCACTTAGTGTCTTATACTCCACCTCACTGGTCACTTAGTGTCTTATACTCCACCTCACTGGTCACTTAGTGTCTTATACTCCACCTCACTGGTCACTTAGTGTCTTATACTCCACCTCACTGGTCACTTAGTGTCTTATACTCCACCTCACTGGTCACTTAGTGTCTTATACTCCACCTCACTGGTCACTTAGTGTCTTATACTCCACCTCACTGGTTTCTTAGTGTCTAATACTCCACCTCACTGGTTTCTTAGTGTCTAATACTCCACTTCACTGGAGCCTCAATGTCTTATATTCCACCTCACTGTAGCCTATACTTCATTTCACTGAAGGCTCAATGCCCAGGTTTTTAGGCGACATTGACACTGTTGTGCTCCTAGTCGCCAGCCACTGTATGGACGGTAGCAGATCTACTGAGTCTCTCTGGCTAATTTTCGTACTTCTGCAGACTGAGAACATAGGCATAGTGGTGTTTAGTTCGATCACGATAGCATGATAAAAATGTTATTTAATTTACCGTGTAATGTAACCAGTGTTCTCACTCAGCACAATATTCCCTAATGTAGACAGTATTGACCCCTAGGAATCCATGGAACTATCAAATGGGTCAATAAATGGCTGGGGGTCAAAACGGGATCTGTAAATGTCTCGGGAGGTGCTTTGCGTTGAGTATCTTTGGTCTTCCACCCTCTCCCTCGCCTCTCTCCTCTCGCCTGACCCGGGAAAGACATACAAGTACTTGTAGTACTCCTGTTCACTTCCCGTACTGAGCATACTCCCTCACCTGAAACTCTGTTGGAGAGCCAGTACATTATCAACACCCTGAGTGACTGTTGGAGAGCCAGTACATTATCAACACCCTGAGTGACTGTTGGAGAGCCAGTACATTATTAACACCCTGACTGACTGTTGGAGAGCCAGTACATTATCAACACCCTGAATGACTGTTGGAGAGCCAGTACATTATCAGCACCCAGAGTGACTGTTGGAGAACCAGTATATTATCAACACCCTGAGTGACTGTTGGAGAGCCAGTACACTATCAACACCCAAAGTGATTGTTGGAGAGCCTGTACATTATCAACACCCTGAGTGACTGTTGGAGTCCCAGTACATTCTTAACACCCAGAGTGACTGTTGGAAAACCAGTACATTATCAACACGCTGAGTGACTGTTGGAGAGCCTGTACATTCTTAACAACCCAGAGTGACTGTTGGAAAGCCAGTACATTATCAACACCCTGAGTGACTGTTGGAGAGCCAGTACATTATTAACACCCTGACTGACTGTTGGAGAGCCAGTGCATTATTAACACCCTGAATGACTGTTGGAGAGCCAGTACATTATTAACACCCTGACTGACTGTTGGAGAGCCAGTACATTATCAACACCCTGAATGACTGTTGGAGAGCCAGTACATTATCAGCACCCAGAGTGACTGTTGGAGAACCAGTATATTATCAACACCCTGAGTGACTGTTGGAGAGCCTGTACATCCTTAACAACCCAGAGTGATTGTTGGAAAGCCAGTACATTATCAACACCCAAAGTGATTGTTGGAGAGCCAGTACATTATCAACACGCTGAGTGACTGTTGGAGATCCAGTACATTATCAACACCCGGAATGACTGTTGGAGAACCAGTACATTATCAACACCCAGAGTGACTGCTGGAGAACCAGTACATTCTCAACACCCAGAGTGACTGTTGGAGTACCAGTACATTCTCAACACCCAGAGTGGCTGTTGGAGAACCAGTACATTCTCAACACCCAGAGTGACTGTTGGAGAACCAGTACATTCTCAACACCCAGAGTGACTGTTGGAGAACCAGTACATTCTCAACACCCAGAGTGACTGTTGGAGAGCCAGTACATTCTCAACACCCAGAGTGGCTGTTGGAGAACCAGTACATTCTCAACACCCAGAGTGACTGTTGGAGAACCAGTACATTATCAACACCCAGAATGACCGATGGAGAACCAGTACATTATCAGCACCCAGAGTGACTGTTGGAGAGCCAGTACATTATCAACACCCGGAATGACTGACGGAGAACCAGTACATTCTTAACACCAAGAGTGACTGTTGGAGAGCCAGTACATTTTTAACACCCAGAGTGAGTGTTGGAGAGCCAGTACATTATCAACACCCTGAGTGACTGTTGGAGAACCAATACATTATCAACACCCAGAGTGACTGTTGGAGATCCAGTACATTCTCAACACCCAGAGTGACTGCTGGAGAACCAGTATATTATCAACACTCAGAATGACTGTTGGAGAACCAGTACATTATCAACACCCAGAGTGACTGTTGGAGAGCCAGTACAATCACAACACCCAGAGTGACTGTTGGAGATCCAGTACATTCTCAACACCCAGAGTGACTGCTGGAGAACCAGTACATTATCAACACTCAGAATGACTGTTGGAGAACCAGTACATTATCAACACCCAGAGTGACTGCTGGAGAACCAGTACATTCTCAACACCCAGAGTGACTGTTGGAGAGCCAGTACATTCTCAACACCCAGAGTGGCTGTTGGAGAAAGAGTACATTCTCAACACCCAGAGTGACTGTTGGAGAACCAGTACATTCTCAACACCCAGAGTGACTGTTGGAGAGCCAGTACATTCTCAACACCCAGAGTGACTGTTGGAGAACCAGTACATTCTCAACATCCAGAGTGACTGTTTGAGAGCCAGTACATTCTCAACACCCAGAGTGACTGCTGGAGAACCAGTACATTATCAACACTCAGAATGACTGTTGGAGAACCAGTACATTATCAACACCCAGAGTGACTGCTGGAGAACCAGTACATTCTCAACACCCAGAGTGACTGTTGGAGAGCCAGTACATTCTCAACACCCAGAGTGGCTGTTGGAGAACCAGTACATTCTCAACACCCAGAGTGACTGTTGGAGAACCAGTACATTCTCAACACCCAGAGTGACTGTTGGAGAGCCAGTACATTCTCAACACCCAGAGTGGCTGTTGGAGAACCAGTACATTATCAACACCCAGAGTGACTGCTAGAGAACCAGTACATTCTCAACACCCAGAGTGACTGTTGGAGAGCCAGTACATTCTCAACACCCAGAGTGACTGCTGGAGAACCAGTACATTATTAACACCCAGAGTGACTGTTGGAGAGCCAGTACATTCTCAACACTCAGAATGACTGTTGGAGAACCAGTACATTATCAACACCCAGAGTGACTGCTGGAGAACCAGTACATTATTAACACCCAGAGTGACTGTTGGAGAGCCAGTACATTCTCAACACCCAGAGTGACTGTTGGAGAACCAGTACATTCTCAACATCCAGAGTGACTGTTTGAGAGCCAGTACATTCTCAACACCCAGAGTGACTTTGGAGAGCCAGTACATTATCAACACCCAGAGTGACTGTTGGAGAACCAGTACATTCTCAACACCCAGAGTGACTTTGGAGAGCCAGTACATTATCAACACCCAGAGTGACTGTTGGAGAACCAGTACATTCTCAACACCCAGAGTGACTGTTGGAGAACCAGTACATTATCAACACCCAGAATGACAGTTGGAGAGCCAGTACATTCTCAACACTCAGAGTGACTGTTGGAGAGCCAGTACATTATCAACACCCAGAGTGACTGTTGGAGAACCAGTACATTATCAACACCCAGAGTGACTGTTGGAGAACCAGTACATTCTCAACACTCAGTGACTGTTGGAGAGCCAGTACATTATCAACACCGAGAGTGACTGTTGGAGAGCCAGTACATTATTAACACCCTGAGTGACTGTTGGAGAGCCAGTACATTATTAACACCCAGAGTGACTGTTGGAGAGCCAGTACATTATTAACACGCAGAGTGACTGTTGGAGAGCCAGTACATTATTAACACCCAGAGTGACTGTTGGAGAACCAGTACATTCTCAACACCCAGAGTGACTGTTGGAGAACCAGTACATTCTCAACACCCAGAGTGACTGTTGGAGAACCAGTACATTCTCAACACCCAGAGTGACTGTTGGAGAACCAGTACATTCTCAACACCCAGAGTGACTGTTGGAGAACCAGTACATTCTCAACACCCAGAGTGACTGTTGGAGAACCAGTACATTCTCAACACCCAGAGTGACTGTTGGAGAACCAGTACATTATTAACACCCAGAGTGACTGTTGGAGAACCAGTACATTATTAACACCCAGAGTGACTGTTGGAGAACCAGTACATTCTCAACACCCAGAGTGACTGTTGGAGAACCAGTACATTCTCAACACCCAGAGTGACTGTTGGAGAACCAGTACATTATTAACACCCAGAGTGACTGTTGGAGAACCAGTACATTATTAACACCCAGAGTGACTGTTGGAGAACCAGTACATTCTCAACACCCAGCGTGACTGTTGGAGAACCAGTACATTCTCAACACCCAGAGTGACTGTTGGAGAACCAGTACATTCTCAACACCCAGAGTGACTGTTGGAGAACCAGTACATTCTCAACACCCAGAGTGACTGTTGGAGAACCAGTACATTCTCAACACCCAGAGTGACTGTTGGAGAACCAGTACATTCTCAACACCCAGAGTGACTGTTGGAGAACCAGTACATTATTAACACCCAGAGTGACTGTTGGAGAACCAGTACATTATTAACACCCAGAGTGACTGTTGGAGAACCAGTACATTCTCAACACCCAGAGTGACTGTTGGAGAACCAGTACATTCTCAACACCCAGAGTGACTGTTGGAGAACCAGTACATTCTCAACACCCAGAGTGACTGTTGGAGAACCAGTACATTCTCAACACCCAGAGTGACTGTTGGAGAACCAGTACATTCTCAACACCCAGAGTGACTGTTGGAGAACCAGTACATTCTCAACATCCAGAGTGACTGTTG